>NW_006800576.1:44493-143962 GCF_000485575.1 Poecilia formosa | reverse complement strand
TGACGCTCTGCGAGCCGTCACGCTGGCTTTCCTTCACTTTGTCTTGACGCAAACAATTACTCTGAGACAACGGAGCCGCACAAAGTGGCTCCACAAGCAGGGAGCAGAAAATCAGCTTTTATGTCTTGGTGTCACAAGGTAAAGTGAGTGATACTTTACAGGAGCTTGTGTGTGTATGCGTGGGTGTGTGTGTGTGTGGCAGTGATTGTGAGTGCGTGCGTGCGTGTGTGTGTGTGTGGTGCTCACTGCAGCATGGAGTGGAGAAATATGGCAGCTCACAGTGAAGGAGAAATGAAAAATCACCCAGCATGACCACTGCCCTTGGCCACCGGCCATCTGACAGCTCCCACCCAAACGTGCAAATGGTGTGTTGGGGATTCAGCGTCGTTTGGACGTGTGCATGCGTTATTCATATAGATGTGTCACAATAAGGAGAATTTCACAGTGCAGTAATGCAACCTGCAGCATGCGCTGCATCTCGCTCAGACTGTGTTTTACGTACAGCTAGAAAACACAGCTTCAGCTCTCTGTTTACTCTCTGTTTCCTCTGAGGATGCGTAGCTTCCCCTTGAGCCAAAGGCGGTTTTTCAGAGCTCTTTTGTATTCAGTGTGAGTATTTAATGCCCTCTCGCTGACTGAGGCAGGGAGTGGGACCAGGCGGAGCAGGTGGACCGCCACATCCTGTATTATGAGGAGATGGCTGCTGTGCACTGGTGTGTTAGGAAATATTTCACATCAAACAGTTTCTTTTTCTTTTTTCCCCTCCCCCGGAGAGTAATTAACATGAAATTACAGCCGGTAATAACTCAAGCGATCGGTGTGTAATCGTGTTTTCTGCAGTGTGTCTGGTGTTGCAGCAGTTCCTCTTGTATAATTGGTTTTGAAGATGTAGTTTACAAAAGAAAACCTACAGAATATTTATTTACTCCTTTAAAATAATCTGAAAGTTGCTGCTTAATTACTGTCAAATATATTTTCATAATTTCTACCTACTGGTTAATTTTTCATGATCTGATGGCTTAAAAATGTAGTGCAAACCTGAGCAAATAACTATTAAAATAAGGTGAATATAATCACATTATTTAGAACTCCTGAACTTACCACAACCCATATTTTCCTTAAGATTTATTAGTATTTTATGTGAACGCAAAGTAGTGCATAATTGTGCAGTAGAAGGAATATAGTTCCTAGTTTTATTCTTTAAAAGAAATAAATAATTTGTAAAGTTATGGCCTACAACTGAGTAGGGCCATATCAGAGAATAAAATTATCAAAAAAAGTCATTTTAATGGGAGAAAAGCTTCAATAGTTGTGAAGATCTAATCACCTTTTCCTGTCTCTGTTGTTCTTTCTTTGAAACAAACTCAGCAGTTTGTTCAGTCGTTTCAAAGTCCTGCTGCTGCTGCTGATAATTTAATGCTGGCGTTTTAGAAGAGGAAGTACTTCCTTATTTGTCAAACTGATAGCAAAGTGCAGCTTCAGAAGGTGATCATCATTCTTCATTTTAATGCAGAGTAACACTGCTTGGAGTTCTCATGAAACTTTATTCTGGAATTATCACAACTTTAATTTTTTTATTACTTTATTCTCATAATATTCCAGTATTAAGTCAACTTTATTCTGGTACTATTATGGTTTTATTCTAGTACTTTTACAACTGTTTTTAGGTATTGTTATAACTTGATTCTTGCATTAATATATATTTATTCTGGTAATATAATGACTTTGTTATAGTATTATTACATTTTTAGTCTCGTTTATTTTATACTCATATTCTTACAACTTTATTTTGGTATTATTGCATTGACTATATTCTCATATTATTACGATGTTATTCTGGTATTATTACACCTTTATTCTGATATTATTACATCTTTATTATCACATTACTAATGTGATAATAAATGTGTCATTAATTTCTTTATTCTGACAATACAATATTTTATTACAGTATTATTACAAGTTTATTCTTGTATTATCATTACTATATTCTTACGACTTTATACTCGTATTATTGTGACTTTTTCTTGGTATTATTATGACTATTTTTGTATTATTTTGACTTTATGTTCATAATATTATGACTTTATTCTCATGTTATTACTCTCATATGATTTTGACTTTAAGATAAATTTGTAAAACAACCTGAAGGTGCACTTTCAAGCTGTAAATATTTTGAGTCACTAGCAGATTTGCATAAAGAACAACACTTTTGCCTATTTTTATTTGACAGGTCACAGCTCATCCACTTTAGCAGGAAGAGTCTTTGCATCGTACCCAATATTTTCCATCCTTTTCCATTTTAAGACTTTAATTAGTTGGACAAATATGTTACCATAAGGACATTTTACGTCCTGTGTTGGTGGGATAAGTTTTATCCTTCACGACTTGACAAAAATGACCCACTGGCTTCACGTTGGGTGACAAAATATGAAGAATCTCAAACCATATAAGTATTTTTACAAGTTACTGTATGCAAAATGAATATTTTCATTACGCTTGCATTGTGTCTGTCTTATATTGATGTCCAACATGCTGTCAATGTCTCACACTGGGAGCCAAGAGCTCACCCGCTTTGACTAATGAACACACACTAGTAGGCAATAGACTACAGATCAATAAACTCAGTGGAAATCTCTTTCATTCAGCACACTCACTCACAGACACAAACACCGTTTTTATACCCTGGGAGAAATTACAACACAGAGGATGGCAGAGGAGGAAGAGGAGGAAGAGGAGGAGGGGATGATTGTGTCACCAGAGCCAGGAAGATTGTAACACCTTAGCAACAAATAAGCCAAGCCTCCCACTGAGGAGGAGCCACACACTTTTTCACACAAACACGGAGAGGCAGCTGAAGACCGATGAAGGATGGTGATGAAACCTAGACAGCAGCAGCAGTGATGCACAAAGAAAGAAACACACACACACACACACACAGAGAGAGAGAAAAAAGCATTCCTCTTTGTTTCCTGCCTCTTTCTGTTTGTCATTGCCGTTTAACCTTGCCTGCTTGCCTCTCCCTGTCACTGATCTTTCCTCCTGCAGTGTCGCCTCGTTTAGCAGCTTTTTCAGCCACTTTGTGTGTGCGTGCGCGCGTGTGTGTGGGTGGGTGTGTGCACCGCTGGTTTACCACCAGCCGAAGGGGAGGGGATGGAGATGGAGATGGGATGAGCAATAAAAAAGCAGGGACGGTCTTAGTGGTTGGGAAAGGAGAGAAGAAGAAGAAGAAGAAGAAACACGGATCTCTCTGCATTGTATGGATTCCATATTGAATCGGGGAGGGGCTTGGTGAGGGAGGGGCACCGAAGACTCCTGGTGAAACGCAGAGGAGGGAGGGTGGTGATGTGCTCCGGACCCGCTGAACCCGAGTGACGGCGCTTCGGTCGGAGGGCTTCGGAGCGGTGACTCGCCTCAGCCTCACCGCCTCCTCCGTGGTGCCATGCTCAGCAACAACGCCCGACGCGCTGGGAGGACAGAGGTGCTCCAGGAGTCGGAGACAGGAGCGTGATGGACATCTCCACATATCCACCCGGACTCCTGCTGGCTTCTCCTCCGGATCCCCTGCGGCACCTCCTCATCAGCGAGGTGGCGCACTCTGCAAGACTCACCCATGGTGATGATCACGGTTCGGGTGTCCTGTGCCATGCTGCTAATGAATTTTCACCTGTCCACTTAACAGCTGCTCTTCCTCTCGTTATTGATGACGTACACTGCAGGGCACTTGCTATTCTGATCTGAATCAAGGTTGTTGTTTTTTTTATTGCTGCACGGACTGAACAGCCCTCCAGAATGGGTAAACAACTGCCATCAAGAAGGATTCATCGGGCATGATAATGAAGACGAGTCGAGTGCCTGAGTAGCGGTTTGCATCTGCAGTGATAGGTTTTAATTGGCTGTTTCCAGGAACAAAAGAGCTGCTTGGGCTGCACTGGCAGAAAGCTGATAGAGTTTTTGCTCAAATGTCGAAGAAGGGTGACAATCGGCAAAGAAATCTGTGACTGAAATCAAGAAACTTTGAAGCAGGAATTTGAGGGATGGATGAAACCAGTCGTTCCTCTGCAATTGAGTCTTCCGAGGAGGTTTTTGTCTCCGCTGAGCCGTGGGAATCCTTCATACCTCAACAAACTGGCAAACTTGTTCATGGTCTTCTGTCCGGTTTCATTCATTGACTGGAGATCCACCAAAGCCTGACCCCATGAGTGGAGGAGGCGCCCTGCAGCAACGAACCACCTACCTCATCTCCCTCACCTTGGTGAAGGTAGAGGCTGTGGAGGAGAATGGCGGGGAGGCCAAGAAAAGCACCCAGGAGAAGGAGGCGGAGGCCGACCAGGAAAGAAGTCCAGGGGAAGAGATTGGGGCTCCGATCCTGGCTGAGAATGGAGCTGGAGAGAGAAAACCTCGTAGTCCTCAGAGAGATACCGTAGATGCTGCAGGTAAAGCCCCTGAAAAGCCACCACGCAACCTCTCAATCCCCCTACCTGCTGAGAGAGGTACGATCCAGCAGACCAGGTCTGTAGACACCGTTGAGTCAATGCAATGCTGGTCTCCATCACTGATCACAACACCGCCAACCGAGCTGGTCGAATCGAGCCGAACTCCCACAAGGACCAGCTTCCCTATCCGGCCAGCGGGACAGCGGCCCGTGAGCCTGCTGAAGTCCCACAGCAGCGTGACCACCCGAGGCCGCGACTCCAGGGAGGGTCGGGAACGCAGCCCTACCTCGGCCCAGAGCCTCGACCGGAAGGACTGCCGCGTGACGACGCGGTCGCCCGGTCCCTGCAGGGCATCATGGGCCGAAGCAAGCCGACCGGAAGCCTGGAGGGACCTACGGGACGAGTCTCAAACTGGGATGTCTCTGGACATCGGAGGTGGTGTGGCCGCGGTGATGAGGGACATCCCCAGGAAGGACCGGCTGAAGACGGGCTCGGCCTCCCTCCCTGCTCCGGCCAACCAGGTCCCCAAACCGGCACGTAAGGGTAAAAGCCGCACGCTGGACAACAGCGACCTGAACAGCCTTTCTGAGGACCTGGGGCTGGTCAGGGACACCCAGCAGGCGCAGCAGGGTCAGCGAGGCTCTGCTAAAGACAGGAAGATGCTCAAATTCATCAGTGGCATTTTCACCAAGAGCAGCTCAGGGGCGGCAGGGCCAACATCCGCAGCTCCTCCTGTCTACATACAGAGAGATTCCAGCGAGGAGGAAGGTAGGAGGTCACAAACACTGTAGGGTTGGGCGATATGGCTTAAAATTAAATCACTTTTTAGTTTTTGGTTAAAATTGATCTTGTTTTTGTTAATATGACTATATTCTCAAGATTAGATTTTAAAAAAAGTATTGTAGCCTGACCCTAATTGTACAAGTACAAAGTTACTTTATGTTTTATAGAAAAGAAAGTGGAAAATCGATTAATCGGAGATTTTATTTTTAAGTCATATCGCCCAGACCTAGCAAACAAAACATGGGACCCTTTTTTTCCCCAAGGGCAGCTGTGGCTACAATACAGTAGCGTCATCTTAAGTTATAAAGTAGTTATAGATAAAATTAATCAATTATTATTGCTATGGGAGATCTGGCTTAGACATAAAATCAAAATTTTTGTTGGGTTTTTTTCATACCAGATTTGATTTTCATTTTTTTTCTAAAATGGAAATAACAAATGACAGAAAAATATTTTCAGAAATTGGCTTTTATTTCTGCCATCTTTTCTCTGGACTAAACGATGGAGAATTAGGGCCAGGCTATGAGAATTTTTGTTAACTTAGGAAAAAATTATCATATTAGTAGAAAACGACACAATTTTACCAGAAAATACTGATTTTATTTTCAAGCGATAGTCACCCAGCCCTAGCTAAGAAGTTGCAGCTAAGGCTGGGCAATGTGGCTTAAAAAAAATCTTCTGATTTTTTTTTTTTCAGATCCAATTTTAATAGTTGTTTTCTATGCTTAATTTCTAAAAATGGAATTACAAATGACAGGAAATATTTAAATTTTGAGAAAATTGTCATAATATTAGCAGAATGAGTCAAAAATTCACTAGAAAGGCTTAAGTTATGCATTTGTATCAGTTTTACAGATTAGGAAATATTTAAAATTTCAACATGGTCAATTTATTTTCAGCAGCAGGACTTTGAAACGGTTGAGCAAACAGCTGAATCTATTTTGAAGAAAGACGCTGGTTGCATTAGATATCATTACCAAGCTTTTTTATTAAAACAACTTTTTTCTCATAATTTTAACAAAACGCTCAACATTCCTTATTTAAGTTTTGCTATTTTTCATGAGTTCTTATAAAATTATTATTTAAAGCTCCTGGAAATACAACTGTATCCTGGTAATATTAACACTTTATTCACGTATTATTGTTGTATGACTTTATTATTGTGCTACTACCACTGTATTCTTGGAATATGACTTTTTGCTAGGAATTAATGTTTTTTTTAGTAGCTTTTTATTTATTTCAGTCGTCCCTTCTGAGAGTTTTACATTAAAGGACATAACTAGAGTATAGTCATAATATTAGCTGAATAAAGACACAATTTTATCAAAAGAATTATGAGAAAAAGATTGTTTTAATGAGAAACAATCTTGTATAATTAATTTCTTTGCTATTTTTTGTGACAGATTAAAATTACGACTTTATTCAACTTCATTCTTGTGTATTTTACTGTCATAAGTCTGTATTTTTGTAAATAAAATAAAATAAAATAATGATTAGTCTAATCCATATATTCCCGAATGAAAAGTCTAAGTTTTGATTTTGATTAAACAAGATGGCGGCCTTAGGCGTGTGCATCACTCCAAACCACGGAAACCCAAACAGCAAATTAGTTTAAAAACATCCAAGTTTTCCAAAGACTAGATCTTCAGAAACCCAAAAATTCGACCAATTGATTAAAAGAAAAATCGATTTATCGCCCAGCCCTACGCCACTCTGCAGCTCATGATCTTCCCTTAGCGTCTTTTCTGCAGGATTTTTTCTGAACATGTCCTCTTCCTCCGTGCAGAGGCATCCATTTGAAATGAGTCAGGCTGGAATTGGGTGGGGTTGATCTTTTTTAGAGAGAAACCTCTCACAGGCTGTAATAAAGTCACGTGGCTTGGGAACATTTTCCTGCCGCCATGTGCATCTGGTTCCCGAGTGATACAGGAAACAAAAACTACCGTTTGGTGCGATGATTGCCAAAAGAGTCGTCTTAATCTAATTCCCCTCAGAGCGGGGGCAGATTTCACATGGCTGCAGGGGTAATCAGCCTTCACACACACTGACACTGACACCCCACACACTGGTGCACCTTGTTTTCTTCCAGTGTGGGTTTAAATCTCATAATGTCACCGGAGTATCTGTTTGGCGCCACAACCGATCGGGAACATTTTTAATCCCGTCTTTGATATTTTCCACCCACCGCACCTTCTGCAGCTGGAGATTCATTTTCTCTCCATCTCTTGCTTTCTCTCTATCTCTCTCTCTCTTTGTTTCAGTCTGGTTTTATTTAAATTCACTGGGGGGGAAACATGTGCAGCGATTCAGGGATTTGAATAAAAATAGATTTAAAGATTTGCTACATCCAACAGAGCGCGCCTTTTTTATTTTTATTCGTTTACTCATTGTGTATTCACGCCATTTCACACGCGCGCGCACATAAACTAGCCTCTGTATGCACGGCATACACATGCACGCACACGCTCAGGAGCAGGAGGAAGTGTTGCCATGGCAACCGTCAGACCCGGGCTTCAGTGGCAAGCCGTTGTAACATAAAATCGTTTTTCCCAAAAAATAATTTTTTGTTTGTTTCATTGAAATTTTAAAATGCTACGTAAATCTGTGACGTTTTTCCTAATTGTAGATGTCCTAAAGTCATTCTGACTAGTCAGACTGTTAATTAAAAAGTGTATGGCAATCCTTTTCAACATAAAATCGCTTTCCACTGACTATCCGAGGATGACTGGCTGGTTTATTCAACAGACTCATATATTTTTGAAACACAGAGTTTCAAAAATATGACTGGTAGGAACATTACAATAAGACATTCTACATTCTAGATATCTATAAATTCATTTTTGACTGTTCATGGTAATTTAAGATATCTGCATTTACATTCTGACTAGTAAGGATAACAATTCAAAATATCTTCAATTACATTTTGACCTGAAAATTCATTTCAAGAAGATATTTTAAATGACGTGATCAGAATTTGTCATTTGAAGAGTCAAACATCCATAATTATAATTTAAGATATTGCAAATGCAATTATGACTAGTCAAAATTCCATTTCCAGATATCTCAACTAAAATTTTGCATTTTGTGCTGTGCAATATCGGAGAACACAAACTTTGTGAACATGAAGACTGCTTCTGAAATCTACAAAGAATCCCCAATTTGACATTGCTGCATATTCAAAAATCTTTTGTCGGTTTTTATCTTGAATTTTTCAGTTTTATTTAATTTTCAAAATGCCATGTAAATATGTATCGCTTTGGCTAAACAAAATACTAATACAAGATATCAGTAAAATCTTTCTGACTAGTCATCACTTTAATTAAAGATGTGTCAAATAGAAGAAAACCCATCTAATAAAAGATATCTCTACTTTATTTGGAGTTTATAGTTCTAGATATTTCTTATTTAGCTTTGCCTCGTCATTATTTGCTTTCAATATATCTGCAACTTAGTTTGCACCACCCAAAACTATCTAACAATACATTTAAAGTATCTTGATTTATGGTGTTATTCAAGATTTTTAATTAGAATTATGACTAATCGGAACAGAATGTGAGATATCTTTAATGTACTTTAACTGTCATAATTCAATTGTTGATATTTGACATGTGTGTTTCTGATGGTAATTCATCGTAGATATACTGAATATACTGAAATCTTCCATACAAATTAATGATAATCTGACGTCATTTACTAGTCACAATGTAATTAGGTATTTTGTGAAATCAAATTGTAATTAAAGAAATCTGGTGTGGCGAAACTGATTTTATGTTAAATCGGCCTGCCATATTACAGTAGTATTGCTGCTGTTACAAAGGCAGCAACGCCTGATGGAGAGGAGGAAGACGAGATGTGAAAGAGGATGTAGTATATTTGAGATAGAGGGGAAGGTTTTAAGGTTTAAGAGAAACAGAATAAAGTTGAATATTTGAGTGTTCACACATAAACTGGATGGTTGAAGTGGAGGTAATTGGGATTCTGTGGAAATGTGCGCAGCAAAGCAGCTGAAGAACTTCACTGTCTAATCACTTCTGGCTCCAGCACCAGGCCATAAAAAGGGCTTTCAGTCAGAAAGACACAATGAGACAGACTGTCAGTGTGTGTGCCTGTGTGTGTTTTGTGTGGTAGGAATTGCCCTTTTTGTGTGTGGAAAGAGTCAGACTGCAGCAGCAGCTCGCATGAAAGCCCACTTTCACCATGGATTCGTCTGCCACAGATTTAGTTTGTATTTGAAAGACACAAACAGCCACACCTTCTATCTGTTACTCTCTTTACTATCAGTTAGAAATTATAAAAAGTCAATTTTTCTTGGATTGAGAAAGTTTCCTAGATCTTTGTGACTGTTGCCTTTTTTTGGGAGTTAACTTGAAGAATTTGGATTCAACAAACCTAGAGTATTTTCACACCTGATTGTCCGGTAGGCTCGTCTCGATTGGGTCCAAAATTACAACATTTGTTACATTTTCACTTTCAAATGAACCCCACCATTTATAAAACGTTCTTACCATTCGCCTGTGGGGGGCGCTACACCAAGAACCACTGAAGGAAACGATACAAAACCCACAGAAGAAGACAAGAGCCCAACTTCCTTCTAGTAGAAATGTATGTTATATTTACCCAGAATGCCCTGCTCTGTAGCCCGCTTGCTGCTTTTGGTACTTTCTCTTCAAACAAACTAAACAGGCTTGGTGTAAATGCAACCCTTGGTCTCGGTTTGCTTGCAGAGAACTCTGGTATGGTTCGAATGCATATGAACGCCAATCAGACCAGAGACCACTTCAAAAGTAGGAAGTGAGCTATAGAACAGGGTATTCTGGGTAAATGCAACCAAAACAATCAATCCAGCGCTAGCAGGAAAAATGGCTCGTAGTCTTATGCCAGAGGCAAAAACGAAATCCTACAACTGGTAAAATCTGACACCACTCCGTTTTAGTTTGCATTTGTAAAGAAAGACGTTGTGCTCAGTACTCTACGGAGGTCTTTGTGTCGTTTCCTTCAGTGGTTCTTGGTGCAGCGCCACCACAGGCAAGGAGGGGAACAGGTTTCTCAAAGTGGTTGGTTTACAGAGCAGAGTGAAAGTGAACACGATAGGTGAAAATGTAACAAACATAGCTATTCTGATCCCTAATCCAACCGAGTTTCTCAGAATATCAGCTGCCAAGTTCTCCAGAGTCCTGCTAATCATGTCATTATTTGACTCAACCATGCTGAAGCTGAGACACATCTAAAAGTTTTACTTAACCAATGATATAGCATTAGCTGCATTTAAATCCGTCTTATCTTTCAGGCAGCAGAGGGACCTTCCGGCCTTAGCAGATAATTTTTCTGAAGTGGGGAAGTACATTTCAAAGACTTTCTATAGTCTTTCACTTCTGCCGGCCCAGTTTGCAGTGACTCATTGTTATTCCTATTAGGGCATCGCTACAACGATCAATTTTAGCTCCATTTTCTACTTTGAGGAAGGAGACAGTGTGAAAAGCTAAGACATCTTTGAGCAGCAGACGAATCAAACCATCTGGTTTCAAGCAGCACACTGCTTTTCCCATGCTTTAAATAAAGGACAGATAAGTTGATAAAGAGCAGCATGGTTGCAGCTTACTGGTTTCCCCGCTGTGAATTAAAGGTTATATTCATAACTGTGACCTGCAGGACCACCCGTGCAACTCATATTGCAGATGTGTGATTTATCACCCCTTCCAACAGGCAGTTAAGATGGCTGCCCTCCTCTCTGTGTATAATCAACATGATGAATCCCCTCCCTGTGTCTGCAGCTCGCTGAACATTTGTCTCTGCCTGTCTTTTTAGTAAATATCGCCAACAGTCAGGAGTGGATGCTGAGCCGATCCATCCCGGAGCTGAGAGTGGTGAGTTTCCATCACTGCAACTGATGGATCACACATTCAGCTCACAGTAAAAACCGATTCTGAGTAATAAAACTGTAGAGAAACTGTTTCTTTCTTTTTTTTTCGTCTTTTTTTTGCACAGTTCAGCATAACAGGAAACATATTACAGTAGCTAATGTTTGGTTTTCTGCTGAGTTGCAGCAGTTGCTCTCTGGGAAAATGATGCCTTTCATCCCAGTAAATCCATTTAAACATGAACCAGTTTTTCTATTTTTAACTTTTTGATTTGTCAAGTTAGAAGTCCCTAAAATATGTCATAATTTTACAAATTAAAATCACGTTTATAATAAACCAAGCATGTCATATTTTAATTAGACATATAAAGTTGTCAAACTCTTTTTTAGGGAGGGATAGGTGTAGGTATTCATCATATCATTTATCATTTATTGTGAAAATGTTCGATTTTGATTTATTTTTATGATACATTTCAGTTATTAGTGATAAAAATAGAATTAACTGTACAATCCAAAATGTTAATTTTGCTTTTTTATTCACCATTGGTTTCAGAAAAACACCAATAAATATCTGTAAATTCAAAAATATGATTAGATGCAGTTACTGTGTGCAGATTAGTGGGAAAATATATACATTTTTAAGTAACAGAAGAAACCTTTTTCAAGTGGGAATATTTTTCAAGAATATTTGTGCTGGAGACACTGAATGCTCTGCCATGCAGTCACAGCCATACAGTTACCTGACATAAATATATAATAGTTTTTTATCATAATATTTAAGTTACCACAAAATATCACAAGATAATTCAAAGTCCATATTTGCAAATCATTTTACATCCTAAACATAGAAAGAGTTTTGCCTGTTTGTATTGGTAAAACAATTAATCGGATTAACCGTAATGAATCAATTATTGAAATAATCGTCAACTAATTGAGTAACTAATTAACTGTTATTAGGACAGACTGAAAGAACAACACGCTCAGAGCAGTAATTAAGCCAAAACTGTACAAAAATATCTACATTTTGCATTAAAGATAAAACAAAAAACTTTGTCCGTAAATATTTTCTACCTAAAACTCATCAAGTGGCTGTTTTAGCTTCACCTGGTTAATAAAATCTCATATTAACCACCTTTTACTATTCATTTATTAATCAATTAATCCCAAAAATAATCACCAGATTTACTCTAGGCTGGTGATAAATTGAGCAGAAAAAATCAAAATCAACATCTTTTCACATGTTGACTTCAGCAGTTACAAAAGCCATATTTTTATTAAAAATATGGCAAACAATACAATGAGCTAATGCTTTCTGAGATCATTTGTGCAAGTACAGACACAAATTATTAGTTATATAGATGTAAAAGAGAACCTTAAAATATAATTTTCTTTAATTAAAGTAGCATAATCTCCCACTGAAAGAGAAATCCAACATTTAATTTAAGAACATGTACTCTGCAGGGACTAAAATACCACGTTAAGAGATAATTAGTAAGAAAAATTCTCTGGTGGTCTAATTGTTGCTGCTAACTCCTTCTACAGCCTTACTTTGCAATCTCCAAGATCAGCCATGTCCAAACCTTTGACACATTTTAACTGAATGACAATTGAAAATTGTCATTTTCAATTTATGAAAATGACAAAAGACATTTTCATAAATTGAAAATTATATATTTGTTAATTATAGCAAAAGTTTTACTCAATTGTATTTAAATTTTGGGGAATCAATTGTTTTCTATTGCTTCGTCAGGACAAAAGAGGATTTTCAGTTGTCTTCGTGACAAGAATCTGATTTGGGTCGCTCTTTACTCTGAATTTTTTTGTTTTTAGCCCAGTTTGATGAAAGACTGCAACCAGGTCTGCTTTTGACCAAGTCACTGGATGTCTGTGATCTTGTTCTCTATTACAATAAAAGCAAAACATTCGATTAATAAACGAAAAATGCTTTGTTTTATCTAATTGTCTGACAGTAAAAACCGCATTCAGATGGTCCACAGTTCTCTATTATGCTCTCATTGTTTGAGCTCACTAGGCCTGCAGCTACCAATTATTTTAGTAATCAATTATTCCATAGATTACTATAGTGATTAATCGATTATTATGATGATTAATCGGATTTTAAAAATTGCCATATTTTGCAGATTTTTCATTTAGCCTTTCTATACATAATATCTGAAACATTAAAATATGCAAATAAGCAAATAGTTGAATTACTTTTTTTTTAATAAGAAAACAATTGTATGTCCTAAAATGCAATAATGTAGCATTCCAATAATGAGCACTTGGTCATTTGTTGCAAAGGATGCATCTGTTGCTAAAAATACTACCTTTTGAATCCATAAATGGACAGCAGAAATGTGCTTAACAGGAGATTTTCTTACTCCAGTTAACAATTAATTGATTACTACTTTAGATGACAATTTCTTCATGATTAATCGTTACAGCCCTAATCTTATTTAGTAGCGATAGTTTTGGTGTTAGACTGTAAAGAACATTGTTTACCCAGTGTTGTCACAGTTACAAATTCAGTCAGACGAAATCAGCAAGTGAGAAAGGAACTGAAAGTCTGCATTAAAGTTTTAATTAATTCTGACAATTTGGTTTGAGATGTTCTCCATCACTGACCATGAATAACTTCTACTTCTTTTAATGTATTTCCTTCCTTTTTCTCTCAGGGCATTCTAGGCAGCTTGAAAAGTGGAAAGTCGGCGCTGGTGAACAAATACATCACAGGCAGTTATGCTGCGATTGAGAAGCCTGATGGTAGAAACGGTTTTGTTTTAAATTAAAATATTACCTGATTGGCTGTTTTGCAGCTCAGTGGCCTGTTAAATTGCCTTCCCGTTGCTCTTGTTGTTCCTGACAGGTGGAAGGTATAAAAAAGAAGTTCTGGTGGACAGTCAGAGTCACCTATTGCTGATCCGGGAGGAAGCTGGAGCTCCTGACGCACAGGTGTGTTTTATGTAAACATGTAGGCCTGTAACACCTGAATCATCTGTTTGGAGCTACACAGTTCCTCTCAACTCTAATCCTGCTTCACTGTTAGGTCTGCATTTTCTCCCATTGACTTGGATTACTCTGGTAGAATTTCAACTGGACCAATCAGCAAACAGAAAGAGAAGTTGGGAACGGTTATGTTGCTTTTCTGCACTACTTTAAAATTGAAGTCTGCCTGTAGTTGCAGCAATGGCAGCAGAGGGAATGAAGCAGTTCAGTTTGCTTACAAATACCAACATTAGCAGCCAAATTGTTGGGCTCAGCATGTCTTTCTTTGCAGTAGATGATGGTTGTTTACGACCAGGCAATTTGAAGAAAGCTTTGTAGTGTCAAACTGGTGTGTTACATATGTAGTGATTGGGTAACATTTAAATCTTCAACACAGTCCAAATCCTTGAACGATGTGATGGGTTTTTACCAGGCTAGCTCGGAGCTAATGTTTGGTTTTTACCAGGATAGCTTGGAGCTAACGTTTTGTTTTGTTTTCCAGTTCTGCAGCTGGGTCGATGCGGTCATCATGGTCTTCAGTCTGGAGAACGAAGCCAGTTTCCAGGAGCTTTACCAGCTCTACAGCCAGCTCAGTGCTCACCGCTCAGACATCCCCGTCATCGTGGTGGGAACCCAAGGTAAACTCACAGATTACACAGTGGAATTTACTCATCCTGGGATTAAACTTGATTTAACTCACCAAAACAGATGAACATGGGAAAAATAAACTTTTGAATTAATAAACTGTTATTTAGTTGGAAAGACTGGATTGGATAGGTGATGTTAAAGCTGAAAGAGTAAATTCCCAATCCATTCATCCATCCATTGATCCAGCCATCCTCATAGTAATCTATTTTTTCAATACCATAATTGAGCTAAAACTAGAAAAAGTGTGAAATATTATAATTTAAATATTTTTAATAATTTTGACCAAAATAACATACATAATTCATAAATCATTTATGCCATATTGTTATAATTTTCCAGTATTCATTTGTCATTTTGGAAAAACCTTTTGTTTGTCATCGTCACCAAATATTGTTACATAATAAAGATATATTAATGCCGTCCTGTTATCCTGGATTGATCAGATAAAATAAGCAGCACCAACCCCCGAGTGATCGAGGACCAGCGCGCCCGGCAGCTGTGCATCGACGTGAAACACTCGCTGTTTTATGAGACCTGCGCCACCTACGGGTTCAACGTAGACCGGGTCTTCTCAGAAGGTGAGCTCATTTCATCCTGACCTCCATCTTAATCAGAGACGAAACGTTTTAACCGGAGCTCTGTGTGGTTTTCAGCCGCCCAGAAGATCGTAGCGCAGAAGAAACAGGCGGCGCTGCTGGCGTGTAAATCTCTTCCCAACTCGCCGAGTCACTCCGGAGGATCCACACCTGGATCAGCGTCTCTACCCGGACAGGTGCCACCAAGGCGGTTTCTGACGTTATCATCACGTTATCGTCACCCTGTTACGTCACCGTATCGCTACACGATATGGTGACGTAACGAGTGTGCTAGCATGAGAGTTAGCGCACTTGCTAGCGCTAGCTGCTAGCATACCAGCTAAAGTAATTTTACTACATCAAAAGCAATAAAACAGAGTTTATTTAATTTCAGTGTCACTTGGAGCTTTAAAGCTGAGATGTTATCCTATATGTTAAAATATATTGACAAATATACCATATAATACACAGGGAATTGACACATTAATCTATCAGAATATATACCCAATATATTGGGTAATATGCTACAATCTAGCATTGACAGATTCATATTACAATACATTAACAAATATATTTCATTAGAATATTATTTAATATAATAAAGCATGCCTGTGTAAATATATATTGTAATATATTTTAATATGTGAAAAGTGCAAGTCCCTATATATTATTAAATATATTGTAATACATTATGCTGTCATATTTTTCAATACATATTTTATGCTATGAATAAATGCTATACTGAATTATTAATCAATATCACTTGATAAATAAAGCAGCATCCTTAATTTTATTAAATCACTTTGAATAACCTAAAAATCTAAAATTTATGAAATGTAATACATGGCAATATATTTTTAATGGCTGCAAAAATTTATTTTTACCCTAGTTTCTAGTGCAAATATCTTGGTACACTAGAAATGAGACAAAATAAATTGCAAATAAAATTTCAGCAAGATAAAGAAGCTTGTTGTAAATCAATAAATCCTCAGTATTGTTAAAAAAGTACAAGTTCCAATTTCAGATTATGTCACTTATAACATGGGAAAAATGTATTGTTATGTGTTAAATAATCTGCCTGGGTAACTAGATTTTAAATATAAATCAAGTCTTTAAAGTCTAATTTTACTCCACCTCAGAAACATTTTATCACCTCATCACTCACTCACGTCATCCTCACTCTCTCCATCTCCTCCTTGTCATCTCCATTCCCATCTTGGCCCTGTGACCTCTGGATTCCCCCCCTCCCCTCTCAGGCCAGTAATGGCCCCAGCAGCTACGCCTGCTCCCTCCCCTCCACCCCTGTGGTGGGTCACAGAGACCTGAGGGCAGCTCAGGTGGAGGCGGGCGGGAGCTCGCGTCTGAAGACCATCCCCAGGCGACCTTCCCTGTTTAAGGTCAGTCCCCCGCCAAACGTTCCCTCTCCTGTCATTTCACTCTCATTTCCATCCGGCTCCCCTGTCGTTCATCTCTACAGGGATTAAAAATACTTTCTATGGGATTTGTTTCAGAACCGGGACACGGACAAGAAAGCTGGTGACTCAAAGGGGGATCAGAGCGGTGTGCGAGGCGTCCCGCTCAAACAGGTTTGTGTTGTTTTTTTGCTCACGCTGAAACGATTAATTGTATTAATTGTGATTAATCGATCATAGGGCTGAAATGATTAAACGTGATTAATTGATGTTTTTTAAATGAGCGATTCATTTTTTTGTTTGTGAATATTTTGTACCTAACACCCCTGCAGATGTATCCTTAAATGATCAAGTGGACACAGTAGGAATGCTGTTATTACATTTTAGTCAATACAATTTTTATTTTCTTATCTTCAAAAGGATTTATTGTTTTATTTGTATTTGTTAATGTATTCCTAATATTCTACATGAAAAACTTAAATGAAAAATCTGCAGTGAGGCAGTTTTTTAATCCGATTAATTGAGAATTGTCAATTAATCGATTATTCTGATGATTATACATCAGAATTATTGATTAATCGATAACTAGTTGTGGCTGTCTTCTTTACAAACAAAAATACAGAACTCAGAGAAACTAAACAACATATCCCAGCTTTCAGTTTCATCTTTCCTAACCTTTCCCCAGCGTGTTTCTATTAATACAGGAGCTCTGGGCTGCTTTGAAGGCACTGGCTAAATTTAGCCAGACTGTGTGTCATGCTAAATCTGCAATTGTCTGTTTTCATCAGGGCATCCTGTTCAAGAGGAGTGGCAACTCTCTGAATAAGGAGTGGAAGAAGAAATACGTCACCCTGTCCAACAATGGCACGCTGTCTTATCACTCCAGCTCCAGTGTAAGAAAAACAGCGTCCAGCCCTGATCGATATAGCCGTAAAGCATCCGCAGCCGCCTCTGGAGAGCGCTTATCTGCAGATTTACAGTCGCAACGACACGTTAGAGGACACATTCTCGTTTTCTGCAGCTCCAGATTTTAACTCTTATTGATTTCATGGAAAGGATTCTGCAAAAAAGGCTTCAAATTGTTTTGTTTTTTTTATATTTTCTATTTTATATAAAGAATATCATATTCTATAATTTGACACCTAGAGTCCCTGTAGGTTATGTTTGAATTTTAAATATAACTCTCAGCATGTTGAGGCAGAACTGGAAGGGGAAAGAAATTAAGAGTTTGAAAAAATATCTGTGTTTCTAGAGTTATTATTTTTCTGAGATCTTGTAATCATGTAGCTGGGTCATTATAAAAACAAATATTTGGCATATTGTTTAAAAAAATAATATTGTACACACATGGGATAGGGCTGGGCCATACGGCGTAATAATAAAATCTCTGATTTTTTTCATACCAAATTTTTATAAAAAGAGAAAAAATAAATTACAAATGACAGAAAATATTTTTTAAAAGTGGCTTTTATTTCAGTCATCCTATCTGTGAGTTGTACAATGACGTAATTACAAGAATATAGTCATAAAATTAGCAGAATAAAGGCACTATTATACCAGAAGAAAATTAGAAGAAAAAAGTTGTATCCTTAATGAGAAATTTATTTTTTGCTATTTTACACGTTGGTGTAAAATCCTCTTAATAATATGACTCTATCCTGGCGATATTAAGACTATATTTTTGTATTATTTTGATTAAAAAAATTGTATGTTCTGTCATAGAGTTTACCTGAATGCAAAGTCCAAATAAAAGAAGCTGTAAAACTCACTTGTCAGACAAGATGGCCGCCCTGTGCGACCTTACATCACGATCTGGGTTTTTTTTAACTTTAAGTTTTTGATCTGCAATGAATATCATCCATTTCTTTATTGGCTTAATTTTAGCATCTGACACGACTACTTTGGCCTGTGTGACAGAAAGTTTGGACACCCCTCCTCTAGAGATTTACCTTGGCACCGTTTCACAGAACCTTGTTGCTAAACGAGGTAAAAACATTTAACATCTCGTCCATCACAGGACTACACACAGAACACCCACGGGAAGGAGATCGACCTGCTCCGTGTGACGGTTAAAGTTCCCGGGAAACGCCCGCCGAGAGCCGTCGCACCTGCCGGACCCTCAGCTGTTCCCCCGGCGGCTTTACCTGGAGTCAACGGGATCAGCAAGGAGCCGGCCGCAGCTGATGGCACCAGCACAGGTACGCTGAGTCAGTTCGCCAACTCAGCTGGGCATTAAACACATAATTATAATACTTTTTATTAGTATTTATTGATATTAAGGCAGAATTTTGTAACTGAATATCCAGTTTAGTTTTAAATATTGCGTAACTTATTGCTCCCTGTTTTCTTTTTTCTTAAATATTTCTTTCGAAAGAAATAAACTACATTTTAGAAAACTTTCTAAACAAAGAAAAGAAAAATAGTCTAGCAAACCTTTTTTCTATGGGAAAAAAACAAACTAACAACAAAAATCTAAATTAATGGCAATCATTACGCTAACAGTGACTGAGAGAAGGATGGGTGCTGTTTGTAAAGTCACACAGTCAAAGCTTAGCAGCAATAATTTGGGTTATTTAGTCTCTCATAAGAGAAAAAAGGCAGATTCATTCTTTAAAGTCATATTTTTGCCATGTTTTTCATTCATTTATGAATGTCACAGTTAAAGCTAAGTATTCAGTTTGCAGCAGGCTAAATATTTAACTTGCTAACCAAATATTTTGTTTGAAACTGACATTCATAAATGAATGAAAAACAGTACAATACAGTGCCTCTATTGATGTTTCTGATGAGGCAAAATGAAGCTAAACACAGAACGTACAGAGGGCCGCTGTTTATGAAAAAGAAAAACAAAAATTTAAGACAAACTATTATTTCCACTGGCAGATTGTTTCACTTATAACATGACAATTTTTCCACATTATAAGTGAAATAATCTGTAAGTGGAAATAGTACTCTTTTAAATCAATATTAAGGAATTATTGACTGAAAACAAGCTAAAATGTTACTTGTAAGTTTTTGTTCTAAGATGTTTGCACTAGAAACTAGACTAAAAATACTTGGTATGATTTGGTGTTTTTGCAGAGTATTGTCGAGTTGAAATGTGTTGTTCTTACTACATGATTAACAGAAAATCTTCACCTTCTCTCAGTTCCTCAGTTGTGTCCGTCCACTCTGTCCGTCGCTGACGACCGGCCCGGCGCTTTGTCTCCACAAGGGGGCGAGAGAGGACTGCAGCGCTGCCCTTCATCGTTGTCCGCTAAAGCACAAAGTGTTGGCAAGTGCAGCACACCAGATTCAACTTTGAATGTCTGCCACCGCCACAGCAACTGATTATTTTCTTTTCTCCTTTTTAATGTCAGACGGCCTTGAAGGGACGGCCGGAAAAGATCCGGGCCAAGCGTCTCCCATGAGTGACAGGAAGAAGAACAGGAGGAAGAAGAGCATGAATCAGAAAGGGGATGCAGCTGTTGGCCAAGCAGAGGGTAATGTCGCTTTTCCTGGGAAATTATCTGAACATTTGGGAAATTTTCCGCTTTACTGCACTCTGAACGATTACTTTGTTTCAGTACAAACAACTTATTCCTAACTGTCTGTCGTTCCAGTCTAAAAATGGATGATCAAATATCAAATATCTCTAAGATTTCTTAACAGCTTATTTCCCGTCTCTCTGTTTCTCTTTTTTTTTCCTTTCCTCTGTGCGTTTCTCTCGCTCTGCAGCCAAACGCAAAATGTGGAAATTAAAGAGCTTTGGTAGCTTGAGAAACATTAATAAGACAGGTAACACATGAGGGTGCAGAGTCTTTCCATTCCAACCATCCCAAGCATGCGTTCATCCAAATAACCCCGACATCTTTCGTTCTTCACCTCTCAGACTTTAAGCCATTTTGTGTTTGTTTTTGATAAATCTCCACAGATTATCCCAGTGTAACCATATCCAATTTGTGCAGATGTGACTAAAAGTTGTATTTGTTTTCTTGTACTTGCAGAGGAAGAGAATGCAGACTTTATTATAGTTTCCTCTACCGGCCAAATGTGGCACTTTGAGGCGCAGAGCCTGGAGGAGAGGGATTCCTGGGTGACAGCAATAGAGAGCCAGATCCTGGCAAGCCTGCAGTCCTGTGAGAGTGGCAGGAATAAGGTAAAAAAAAAATTCCCCAAAACACTGGAACATGTGTACTTTCTATAGAACAGAAAAGCAGAGGCATAAATCATAAGATTGACTTTAAATTGTCCCAGAAGTTATTGTGCTAAACAATAGTATTGTTGTTTTGAGACCATTTTCAAGTAATATAATGGTACACTGCAAAAGGACAAAACCTTACCAAGTAATTTTAGTCTATTTTATTGTGAAAATATCTTAGTACACTTAAATAACAAGATAAAACTAACTTTTAAGTGACTTTTCAGCACATTCCACAGACTCTGTGCCGTTACCTAGCAACCAAGGCCCAGTCCAGCCCTGTAACCTAGCAACCATCTGGAGTAGCCAGCAGCAGCTTATTTGGATTTAAAGTGACAGAGGCCCTAAAGCAGCTCATTCTGAAAGGAGCTCAGTGGTTTTTTCCCCCATTACAGAAAATGAATGCATCAGGCATCTTTTTGTAAATATATATATTTTTTCTTTGTTTCAAAACCTAAAAACAGAAATGAAATGGTGGTTCTTTACAAACAACCACAAATTTTCTAGAGTAAATATTTCTTAAACATCTTAAAGTTGTTTTTGAGAATGTTATTGAGTGAGAACTGGAGCAAAAAACGGCTCTTTGGTTTGGAAAGGTTCCCAGATGTAGACAGAACTAAACAGAAGCTCCTGACCAGAGTTTGGATGTTTTAATTTATTTATTTTGAATATTTAAGATGTCTTCCAGTTGCAATATTAAATGTTCATTAGAATTTAAAGTTTATTCATCTTTGAGAGAGTGTGCTTCCATTATTATGCCATTATCATTACATTGCTTGAAAATAGTGTCAAAACAACAATATATTTATTATATATAATATATATAACAATATTTATTGCAATAATTTCTGGGTTAATTTATCATCCAGCGAAGTCTTGCTGGTCTTGATGGAGCCTAAACCTTTAGTCTTCGTGTTGGACCCTGATGGGTGTCCAGTTGTCTTCCTGTGTGGCTGAACTTGTATCTCTGCATCTGTAATTTAAATAAATTTGCTCCAGATTAATATATTTTTGCAGCAAAACAAGAAAATCAGCTTTTCTGAGGTCAAATGTTGCCCAGTTTTGTGTCTTGTGAGACTGAAATGATTGATACTTTCTGTTTCCAGGCACGGAGGAGCAGTCAAAGCGAGGCCGTGGCGCTGCAGGCCATCCGAAACACCAAAGGAAACAACCTGTGTGTGGACTGCGAAGCATCGAGTAAGTTCACTTTTTACTCTGCAAAAACACTAAATATTACCAAGTATTTCTAGAACAAAGATCTCAGTGCTTTTCAGATAATACAAAACTAACTTACAAGTAACTTTTCAGCAAGCTATAGGACAGGAAAAGTTACTTGTAAGTAAACTAGACCAAAAATACTTGGTAATATTTTGTGGTTTTGCAGTGTTATGTTTTTGCTTCAGTGCTGCAACCAGACTCACCTCCTCTTGTCCCTGCAGATCCCACCTGGGCCAGTCTGAACCTGGGCGCCCTGATCTGCATCGAGTGTTCGGGGATCCACCGGAACCTGGGGACCCACCTGTCTCGTGTTCGCTCGTTGGACCTGGACGACTGGCCGGGGGAACTCACGCAGGTTCTGGCTGCCATCGGAAACCACATGGCCAACAGCGTGTGGGAGAGCTGCACTCAGGGCCGCACCAAACCCACGCCGAACGCAACACGGTGGGTTGAACCAAACCAACGAGGTTTAGAGTTTCAGTTTGGTAAATAAACGTTTTAATACCAAACTGGGTAAATGAAAGCAGCCATTGTGCAGCGCATACAGCAGTAAAACCAGCTGACTAAACTTGCTGGAGCTCAACTGAGGTTGCTAGTTAACAGCAGAACTCGGCTGGGGTTGCTAGGTAACACATTGCTGATCGAATGTGACTTGACATTTGTGATGTTTTTGGAACAGTTTTGAGACTGCCAAAAAAACGTCTGGATGTTTGTTTTTTATAACGCATAGGCTGTTTTTAGAAACAGTAGAAACCCAAATGGAAGTACAAAAACTCTTTAAAACTGAGCATTAGTTGCTGAAAAGCTAAAAAATTTGAGTCTTGTATAAATTATCTTGAATAACAAACTATTATCCCATAATAAAAAGTGTGTTCCTCACCAGAACATGGAGGTTTTCTCTACGTTGTTCAATGTTTTCATGCAGTCCTGTTATGTTTCCATGTCACCAGGGAGGAAAGAGAGTCCTGGATCCGGGCAAAGTATGAGCAGCGCGCCTTTGTTGCTCCTCTACGGTCGGCCTCGGAGGACAGCGTGCCGGCGTCGCTCCTGTCCGCAGTGACCGATCGGGATCTGCCCCGGCTGCTGCTGCTTCTGGCCCACAGCACCAAGGAGCAAATCAACGCACAGCTGGCCGCCACGCCGTCGCGTACGGCTCTGCACGCCGCCTGCCAGCTGGGAGACGTGGTCATGACCCAGCTGCTCGTCTGGGTGGGTGTATTTCTGTTTGTACTATCCACCGCTACCCTGAAAGAAACCTTAGATGTCTGGTAACATTTATTTTTAGAAGAACAAAGAAAAGAGGCCAAGCCACGTCTCTTCAAGATTTAAAACAACAGAAATGAACTGTAACGCTGCTGTTTTTTTATGACTAATCAAGTTTCACTGAGAAGAAAATAAAATGGAAACAGAAAATGAAGAGAAAAACTGATTTAAATCCAATGGATTTTCATCGATTTCTTATTCTATGTTAAATATAAAAATTTTAAAGGAGCAATATTATCCAAAGTTGACTGTTTTTGAGCTTTATATCATGCTATAATGTTATTCCCTCATTAAAGACATACCTAATGTTGCCTTGATTCTTTAATGCATGTTTGAGAAAGCCTTTAGTCTCCATGGCAACCATTCAGCCAGTGGAAAGTAGGCGGAGTTTCAGAAAGAGCAGGAGTTTCTTAAAGAGACAGAGGCCCAATTTCAAGTTGTTAAATTATGTAGTTAAATTTCATATCTACACCATTTTTGTAATAACTGAAGGCAACATGGTGCTATAAAATGGCTCTTTATGCCTGGGAAACACATAACACTGCCCCTTTAAGGAATTTTAAGTGTTTCCTCTCGTATTTATTCTCTCACAGTATGGGATCGATGTGAAAGCGAAGGACAGCCAAGGTCAGACGCCCATGATAATCGCCAGAAAAACCGGGAGCAAAGGCTGCATGGATATTTTGCTCCAACATGGGTGCTCCAATGAAACGTCCCCCACCGCCTCTGCCGCCACCGCCGCCACGCCGGTCCTCTCCCGCCGCTCCAGCACTGCCAGCCTGGGCCGGACCAGCTCCAGGAAGTGGGTGTCGTAGCCCGGACGTACCGGACGGACGCCCAGAACTTCAGACATCTGTTAAAACATGACGGGACAAAACAACGTAATGGGTAAAAAGACAGAAAAAAAATAAACAGTTACTGAAGACTGAACAACATATCAAACAACATGAAAGCAATATTCATCCGGTGAGTCGATCACTAACGTATTGCTGAAATGCCGTCCTGTAGAGCCGTAGCCGTCTTCTGTCATTCTTAGCGCAGCCAGTCTGTCCGCTTCAGTCCCACTTCCTCCCGATGAAGTGCAATAATACAGCTGTGACGATGAAGAGCAACAGCTTTAAGTGTGAACTGTGTCAGCCGACAGCGCGCTCATCATCCGAGGATTTTTCTTGTGACTGGACCAAATTTTTGTTTTTCTTTGGCTTTAAGAACAAAACCTGAAAACGAATCGGCAGAGAAAATACAGCTAGAAAAACGAAATCTTTGTTCCAACCAGAGATGCAAAATCTATACAACAACTGCAATGTTCAGCGAAAATGCACCCAAAGGGACTCAGCTTTGTAAAAAAAAAAAAAAAGTTTGTTGAAAATATGTTGGGTTTGTTTTTCATTGTCTTTTATAATTTCTTATTGCCGTACATTCCACGAAGCGCAGTGAGCAGATGTGAACATGCAGTATGTAACCATTTGTTGAAACATTTTATTCTGGATCGCAGACACGACTACATGAAGATGCTACTCACATTTATATTACTGTTGTGTATTGATCTCATGGTTTTAAAAAGTCAAGTACGAAGCAGTTTGGGACACTTTGTGAATCATGTGAATTCTTCATGACTTAAATGAAAATAAAAACATTTTTTATTAGCAATAACGGGATTGTTTTGTTTGTCTTTCCCTTCACAGTTTGTAATTTTGCCCTTCTGAAGTGAATTCCTCGTATGTTGGTCGTTTTTGTTTTTCATGGAGGCGGTTTTAAGGAGTTTATTGACAAAAATGTAATTATTCTTGAGGTTGGAAATCAAACAAGGACAAGTATGGAACTTGATTGTTGAGGCTCTCTTTCTTTTCTAAAAAATAAATTACAAATTAATATCTATAAACTGGCTTTTATCATCCCTTCTGTGAGTGTTAGAGCCAGGCTACAGAGATTTTCTTTTAAATTGTTTAATTATGAGAATATAACTGGTAATAAATGGTTCAAAAAAAGTTTACAAAAATGAAATCTTCAAAAGTAAAACAAAAAATTTATTAATCAATAAAATCAATTTATCGCCCAGCCATAGTCGAGGTCACAAACTAAATAAAACCAGAAAAGGAAAGTGTGTAAATCAGTTTTGAAATTTAGAGCTATATGTTGGGGAATGTCAAATTTGGTATGTGTGCTGTCCAGAGGTCTATAAAAGAGTTTGTGCTTAAAGATAAACAGGTATTCAATACTGAGGTTCCTCATGGTTCGTTTGTCGTGAAACAGGCTGTTAATTGAAATAAATTCCTTCTCTGTTTCACTGAAGTTGTGTCTGCAGAGCCATTTTTCCCTGAAACATCCTCACACCAGCGCACACAACAGTTGCTTTACAAAGGCTAAAACGGGAAAGTTTTTATGCTGTACACCCACTTGAAAATGGTTTTTGCACACATTAGTCCAAAATCATACTGTCTATAACTTGTGCTTCTATTTTGAAATGTATACTTGATTCATATCAGACTCTATGGCTTTTTGTTGTTGTTCCCCCTGCATGGTGAGGTACTTCCCTTTTCTATGGTTCATTTTTAACATATTTTCACACGATGACGTCTGAGTTCATTTTGTATTTATTTGTGAAAAAGAAAGTGATTTAATTGTACTTTACCTTGTTTTAATTATAAAACGAAAGATATTAACAAATATTCCTAGCTTTCTTTCTTTCTTTCTTTCTTTCTTTCTTTCTTTCTTTCTTTCTTTCTTTCTTTCTTTCTTTCTTTTTTGTCTGCAGCACCACCTCCAGACGCTAGAGGGCGACGTCTCCGGACTAGTCTTAACGTCATACGTCATAAACATGCGACTGCTCGTCAAACGGTACTATAATTAACGTGGAGAGCCACCTGAGTCTGTTTGAAAACAAAGGAAAACAGGAGCGTTTTTTCAGCTTAGACGATGTTTCCAATGGGTAAGTCTTTATGATAATAATAGTAATGACAAGAACAATAATAATGATGTTTTATTGACGTAAACCGAGCGTAAGTGGCGGGTTTGAGGTGTTTGTGAGCGGAGATGGTCTGGATGTGTTTGAGCTCCGTTAGTTTTATTCAAAGCTGCAGATCGGGTTCAATAAAAGTTTATTTATATCAGTTTATCTTTAAAACTGAAGCTCATATATTGTATAGATTTAATTTAAGTATTAATTACTGGTAATTTTGTATAGGTAAGGCTTGTAGCTAGGGTTGCCACCCGTCCCGTAAAATACGGAATCGTCCCGTATTTGGCTGTTAAATGTTGCGTCCCATATTGAACCGATACGGGACGCGATTTGTTCCCTGTTTCTATACATGTCCCATAGACACGCCTATCACACACATATCATCACTAAGTGTAACAATACTAACCAAAATAAAACACAGGAAATATTAAGGTCAGTTAAATTCTCGTTGCGGGAGCTAAACGACCCCCAGAACGCTCCGGACCGACGCTGTTGTCGCGGTTGCCTAGAGACGGACTGTCTACCCGCGTCTTTTTAAAACATCCTCTAAAATAAACGTTTCATTGCCTAATATGCAATGACGGCATTCTTTTAGGTAACGCTTGAATCTTTATAGCAAAGGATGCATCTGCAGCAAAAAAATTAAAAAATACATTTAACGTGAACATTTCAGCACTTTCTGCCCAATGTAACATCAATAAAGTATATTCTTTGGATTAATGGGTGGTAACCCTAGCTACAAGCCTACAGGCTTGTAGCCTACAAGCTACAAGCCTTACCTATACAAAATTACCAGTAATTAATACTTAATAAGTGAATAGCAAAATGTGCTTAGTAAGATTTATTTTTCTACAGAATTTGAACCAGTTGAAGCTAAAATGATATTTGAGGAGTTCTGCATAGAATAGATTTACAAACATGCTGTTTTTTATCTTGAATATAAAATGTTTTTATACATTTCTGGCTTAATTACTGCATTGAGTGTGTTCTTTCAGTAACATTAATCATTTACTAAACTAGTTGATGATTATGTTCATAATTGATTAATCACAATTAATTGATTAATTGTTTTAACCCTGCATAATAAATAATAAAAGAATTGCTGCAGTGATGAGCTAACCTCTGTGTGTTTTTCTCTCCAGGAGGTCAGTAGAAGTTCAGCGGCAGCAGCAGGGATGAGGATCCAGCTGAAGGGTCCCAGCCACGCCGCCACCCTGCTGGCGGAGCTCAACCGCTGCCGGCTGATACGTCAGTACTGCGATGTGTTCCTGCAGGTTGGCAGCCGAACATTTGCGGCGCACCGCGCAGTTCTGGCCTGCGCCGGCACGTACTTTCACAACCTGTTCAGCCGGGCGCCGACCACGACATCGCCAGCGTTTTCGCTGGAGTTTGTCTCGCCAGCCAACTTCGAGAAGGTTCTGACGTTTGTCTACACAGGGGAGATCCTGATCGACCTCATCGACGTTGGCGTGCTGTACGAGCTGGCGGAGAGGCTCGGTGTCGGAGAGCTGGTGCGGGCGTGCCATGCCACCTTTCCGGACTTGCAGGTTTCTGCTAAAGCGGGTCGAGACAGAGAGCTGCCGCTGGACTCGGGGTTGGTCAGTGGCGGCGTGACCTCTGATCCCTCGTTGTGCTCCTCCGCAGCATCCTGCTCTTCCCTCTCCTCATCGGTCGGTCAGTCTGCTGCGCCGACACCCGCTGCAGCTCCTTCACCTCTTTTCCAGAGGTAGGTAGAGTACACAAAAATTGTATTCGAGTAAAAGTAAAAAATATCCATCCAATAAATTACTCGAGTAAAAAATATGTGATAAAAAGTCTTCAGAAGTACAGAGTAACTGATCAAATGGTCAATAATGTAATATTTAAAAATTACATCATCAGACTGATCAAAATATAAAGTTAAGTGGAGATTCTGGTATTTTTACAATGAAATGACAATAATTCATGTAAGTAACAAAAAATAAAATCAGGTAAAATATTTTTTTTCTAAATCAGTTTCTTTCAAAATAAAACTGATGAAACTTTAACAGAAACTGCAGGTGTGTTTCTGGGTCTGGGGAATGTTTGGTTAAAACATGTTTGGTTTTCATTCAGTGGGAAGAAAATCCAGACATTTGACTCGTGTAAGAGGATAAATACTTCATAAATAAATTACTCAAGCAAATGTAAAAAAGTACAGTGTAGTAAAAATACTCATGAAAGTATATTTTTTCCCCCAAAAAAGTTACTCAAGTAAATGTAGCTAGTTACTGCCCCTCTCTGCTCTCTTCCAACCAAGAACCGGCAGGTTAGAAACCCAGGAAGCCGGTCTGACTCTGGACCTGAAGGCCGAAGACTTCCAGTCCCACATCGGTTATGGACAGATGCCGAGCCGCCCGGCACTGCAGCTGAAAACCGAGCAGAGCTGCGACGACTGCGTGACGCGATGCAACCCTGCGCCCTCTGACCTCTGCTCCCTCCCGGACTCCTCTGCTCAGCTCGGACCCGAAGCGCCGACCTCCTCCTCTGGGGAGCCCCCAGCCCGCCTGCAGGGGGCGACAGTGACGAGCAAACAGGGAGACTGTGTGCTGATGTTTGAGGAGGTCGAAGCGAGGGAGAGTAAAGGTGAGATGGAGGAAGAGGAGTGGCGACAGCTGACTGGAGAAATAATCGAGCTGAGTGACGATGAGACCTACATGGAGGAGGAAGATGAGGAAGAGGATCTGGTGTGTGTGGAGAACGGCGCAAGAGACGAAGGGAGCAGGAGCGGCCTGGTAAACACAGTTTGTTGCTTAGCAGCAGATTAGCATCTCACTATGATTATTCTGTCGATTAATCGGATTAAAAAGGAGATTAAAAAAACAGGTAAATTTTTAGATTAATCTGATACTTTCTAGAAACTTCTTGGAGATTTCTGAGTTTGAAAAGTTAAAGATTTGCTAGAAAAATGTCTAATTATGATATTCATTTCAGAAGTTGTCTAGAAATGATAGAAATTTCTAAGTTTGAAAAGTTTAAAATTACAAAGAAAAATAAAAAAACAAAACGATGAAGTTTAAAAGCAATTTAAAAAATACTTTTGGAAAGTTTGAATTCGACTTTTGGAAATTTTGTCAAGTTGAAAAGTCGAAAAATTTCAATATTTGAAAGTCGGAAATAAAAGAAAAATTTTTTAAATTTCCGGAATTTATTTTCCAATTTTGAAGGTTTTTTTTGGCTTAATTTTCTTCTTTTTTTTTTTTTTCCATTCCCTTTATTGGCTTTTAATTGGACCTTAAGTCTATTTAAAGTTTCCTTTGAGGGTTAAAGGTCAACAGAGCAGAAGCCACTGCTTGTTTTTTGATGGGTTTTTGTGGTTTTTCTCCTGCAGGTGAGCAGAAACCAGCTGTCGTGTAAGGCCTGCTCCGTGCTGCTCCCTGCGGACCCGGTCGCGGTGAAGCGACACGCCGAGTCTCACCTGACCGAGCTGGGCCTCTGCCGGCTGTGCGGCGCCTCGTTCCCGGACCGGGCCGCCGCCGTGGCCCATTCCCTCTCCCACGTCAGCGTTCAGCTCTTCTCCTGCGAAATGTGTCGGCAGGAGTTCTGCAGCCAGAGCAAACTGCTGCGCCACCATCACCAGACGGCGGCTACCTACAGCATCCCGCAGGGGGCGCTGATGAGCAGCGGACAGGGCTCAGAGCTGAAGTGTGCGGTGTGCACCAAAACCCTGGGCAAGGACTTCCAGGTAAGTGTCAAAGATAGGCATGTGAGACAAAATTTAATGGATTTTGTTGGAGTTTTTGTGGAAAATAATAAAATAAAGTGGTAAATAATTTAGAAAAATGTTCATAGACATATATTCTGTCTTTTTTTGTTTGTTTTTTTAACATCTGGATACATGCAGTCTATTTATTAAAAGGAATTTTTTTCTTAAGAATAAGGGGGAAAAAACACAATCAAAATAAGATTTTTTAAAATTTAATTTCTGAAAAAAATATTTAAATTAATTTTTATTAAAATTTCTAATTAAATAAAAATGTAAATAAAATTTTTTACGTGTTACCTAGCAACAGGAGTACATTTGGTCAGCTGGTTTAACCGCTGCATCTGATATACGATGGCTGCTGGAAAAGACAAGTGTTTTGTTGTTGACTTGGCGTCCTGAAACCACTTTCTGCATTCTTGTTGGTTGTGCAGGAGGCTCCACTTCTGTTTTTCAATTTGTAGCTATTTTAATGTGCGAGTGTAAACATTGAGTTGGGGGTGTGGCCAGAAGAATTTGGATTTAAAGTGACAAGACGCACTAAACAGTTCATTCTGACTAAAACCTTTCTCTAAGATTGATTTGTGCAAAAAATGTATTAATCATGTTTTATGTTGCTCATAGAGCCATCTTAACCTGCTCAATGAACCATAATGGGTCACCTTTAAGCCTGTATGGTTTTTTTGTGCTTTGTTCCTCCTCAGGCGCTCAGAGACCACCTGCTGAGCCACGTGTGTCTGCAGACCCTGACCTGTGGGGTCTGCCACCTGCCTCAGCTCTCCCTCTGCTCCCTGCTATGGCATGCCCTCGCCCACCTCTCCCTGCCTGTCTTCACCTGCCCTCACTGTGCCTGCTGCTTTGTAGAGCGCCCCCCGCTGGACAGACACATGGCAGCTCATGCCGACGAGGCGGCTGCTAAGGAGAAGCAGCGTCTAGTACACAAAGCGGAGGAGATGCACTGCTTCCTGTGCCCACAGACGTTTGTCTCCTCCTCTGCCTTCCAGCTCCACCTCGCAATGCACAGCTCAGAGTCCCTGAACGACGGCGGCGGTGGCGGTGGCTGCCTCGGCAAGCGGACAGCCGACCACTCTCTGGACTGTCCTCCATCTTCCTCTTCTCCACGCGACATCAGCAGCCTCTCTAAGATCAATCTGGGTTTGGGGATGGCGATCGGCTTCAGCGTACCAGAGAAGCTCGGCTTCCCATCCGCAGCGGGGCAGGACAGTACCGCTGTGGCTGCGGGCATCCGCGGGAAGTGGTACCGCTGTCGCTACTGCGGCAAGCGCTTCGCCCACTCGGGGGAGTTCACCTACCACCTGCGGATCCACACCGGGGAGAAGCCATACCAGTGCAAGGTGTGCCTGCGGTTCTTCAGGGGCCGATCCACCATGATCTGCCACCTGAAGACGCACGCCGGCGCCCTCATGTACCGCTGCACCGTCTGCGGACTCTACTTCTCCACCCTCAAGCTGGTGTCGTCGCACATGGAGCTACACAAGGACCACCTGCCGGCTGACTTCAACATCGAGCAGACCTTCATGTACAACGACCACTCCAAGGAGCCGCTGCTGCCCGCCGGCGACGCCTGAAACACTGACAACATTAAGAACAGAAGGTTTCAGATTACTGTCAGAAAATATCTGGGAAAAAAACATGGAGATTTCTGAGTTTGAAAAGTCAAAAATTTACTAGAAAAAAATTTTAAAAGTGGATTTCTGAGTTTTTGGTGAAAATGTACTCCATTTTTTTATTACTGTTTTTTATTTATAATGGCCCGATTTCTGTTTTGTGCAGCGAGTTTGCAGCATTTTAAACCTGCCGTTGTTTTTGCTGTTTGCAGCATTTTTCTGTTGCATTTTTTGTGTGTTTTGCAGTTTCATCTTTCATCCAATAATTTTGCAAACATTTGATAAATTCGTAGTATTTCCCCCATCCCTCCAAAAAATATATATTTAAAACAGTCCAAATCTGTCCTGGGAACTCTGGTGGGAATTTTGACTCGTACTGAGAATTTTCAGCAATTAATTAGTTCAGCTGTTAAAAAATAACATTTTAAATTTCTTTGCCCAAAATAAAAAGACTTTCAAAGAAAAATTAGGCAACTGTCAGAAACATAAGCTATATAATCAAACACTTTTTGCATTATCTGGAGGATCCATTGTCGTAGTTTAGATGTGGTTTTGTACTTCTGTGTTTGTTTGTGGAAGAAACAGTCAAGTTGCACTTTTAGGATCTGGTTGAGCTGAAAAGCCAACAGAACCAACTGGAATATCTCATTTCTCATGTGCCTGTTGAAGAATTTAACATGTTTTTATGTGTGAATAAATCCTTTAACTCTATGTAAGACGTTGGTGAACATGTGACCTAACAGAAGGCCACTCAGGTTCAAACTGAACTTTTTATCTCTGTTGAAGCACAGAAAGCTGTTGTCTTTATCCAAATTAATCTTTCTTAAGGTTGGGTTTTTAATGTCAGTGAGTGATATTTACATTATTATTAATACAGCTTGTCATTGTAGCATCCAGAACTAATGGTTTTCTTATCTTTTGTTAGTGTCCCAAAGTTTAATTTTTTAAACTTCAGAGTAAAAGTCAGAGTGCTTTTCTTATATATTTTTCTGACTTTGCAGAAAGGAATCTGTTTAGAACGAGGAAGCCGTTCACACTGTAACCGTCAACACATTTCTGTGAGAAACGCCTGTCTTAACTCATATTTATAGATATTTATTGTTTTTATGCCTTTATACTTTTCCATATCACTTTGTTTTCAAAATGAATAAAATTGATGCCTCTAGGAATATTGTTTCCTATGATTTATCGCCGTTTAGAGTGCCATAAAACTGATCCGTCATCAAATTTCTGCTGATGAACTTGTGGAAAAATGCTGCTCAAAGTCCGTCTAACCTGACCTTTGACCTCTTTAGAGCCTGGTCCTTTCCTGCTATTGTGCCAACCGTGAACTGATACTCCTCTTCCCCCTTTTATTTCCTGCTTTCTTATCTTCTAAACTGTTGAAACATTCCAGAAATTGAAGTTAATGTTATAAAGATCAGTTGAATGGCTTGTGAAAATAAACACTAAGCTTCCTAACATGTTGCTCAGCATCTTTGATCTCTCCAATAACATTGAATAAAGACCAAAGTTTCGCACTCAGGCGCATATTGTTCACCTCAAATGTTCTTTATTTTTCTGTAAACATTCGTGTCTGATGAAAATAACTAAATATTTTTTTAACCAAAGAAAAGTGTTAGTTTTAAAGAGTAGTTTCATACTTTTTATACCTAAAATGAGCCTGATTGCAATACAACTTGTTGGTAATACGCTAGTGTTTGTTTCTTGGCTAGATAAGAAGTACTGTTAGCATACAAGTGTTGGGAAATTAGCATTTCACATAAAGATAGCATATTAGCTGCTGTTATCAAAGTGGATATTTAGGTAAAAAATGAGTTAGACTACAGTTAGCATTTTAACTGATAACACAGAAGTTACTTTAGTTTTAGCCTTGATAGTTAAAGTTATCCAAAATTTAATGTTCAGCACACATGTGCTATATTTTATCCAACTATAAAACATACATTTCAGTTAGCAAAGTGGAAGAAGCTAATACAGTTTACCTAACATGCTACTGTTATTATATGCTAACTTTTTTTGCGTTTTTGGGAGAATAAGAGTTGCAATTTGAGTAAAGGAAAGTGCTACCTATTCAATTAAATAAATAAACAAATAAATAAAAATTATTAATCCCAAAGGGAAACTAAATTAAACTTATATCTTCCAAGAGCCTTCGAGAGTCATTATGTATGGTTATACTGTGGAAGGATTTCAGTCTTGGAACTAGTGTGAAAAACACTGACTGGACTGTGGGACATTTTATCAGGGCAGCAGAGACAATATTCCACAGCAACATGTGGAATATGTTGCTGAAGTAGGGGATATAATCGATGGAAGAGACAGTTTGAACTTCTTCCTTCGCTCTATTCTTTGGTCCTGCTCTGCATCCATGTAGCCTCATTTGAAACTAATTCAAGGTTAAAAAAGGTAATTTAAAAAAAACCCTTATTGCATCATAACTGAAGTTAGGCGGATATTAGCAAAAGCTGATTACCTAACTTCATAGAATTTCTGAAAGCTAAGTAGAAGTTTGCTACTGATAGCTAACATGCTAACGGAGCATGTTAGCTAACGTTAGATAAAATGTTATTGTAACTACCGCTAATGTTAGTTACAACATTACAAGTTCATTACAAGTTCGATCTTGTTCTAATATGTTTGTAAGTAAAACATTTACTAGCAAACATAGCAAAATGCTAACGTTCCAAGTAAGAAGTAAAGATGCTAAATGATAACGTTCAAAACGAGCCTGGAAAGCAATCAACAAGGGATTCGTGTAGTTTTCAAATACTTTCTAAAGTAAAAGCGTCACCACCGATTCAAATGTAGTTTTATATCCAAAGTATTATTTTAAAAAAAGAGCAAATTATTAAGTAATCTGTTCAAATTTAATTAATTCACTTCAAAATAAAAGGTTTATTTACTGCAAAACCACATTTAATACCATCTAAATGTTGAAGAAGTAATTTTGCTGGCTTTTCAAATTAAGGTTAACAGAGCCTTTTCATTACAAAAGGTGAATTATTATAAATCTATGTTTCAAATTTCAGAGTCTTAAGGCATGGACATTAAAATGTCATCTGTAGTTTTTCTAGTACATTGTTGATGTTGATTGCAGATTTTCCAATTTAAACAGAGACAGTCGATGTTTAAAGTGTTTTTTATTCCATATACACAGATCATTACCACATCAGAAATGTTAAATAAGCATATAGTGATGTATGCCATGATTTTATCTGCAAATAAACAGTATTTATTTATTTTTTTAAAAGTTTATAATCTCATAAGGGCCTGTAAGTGTCTGACTCTGCAGATGATTTGTTTACACACATTCCTGGTGTGGCACTATTCTTCCTCTTGTGTTGGAAGATTACAGACATTGGCTCAAGGTCCTGTGGGAGCTGAGCAGCTTTGCAGGAAAAACAAATATTTCCTGCCCTGCTCTACTTAAACTGATGACATTCATGCAAGGATAATAAGCAGGAAGTGGGATATGAGAGGAAGTTGTGTCCATTAGTTGCCTCTGCTTTATGCCAAAGTCCAGATTTTGCTGAAATAACTCAAAATGTCTGATTCCTGATGATCTTCTCCTTATGATCCGACATCAGACTGGCTGGTGCTTGCGTTGCTCATCTTCCTCTGCCTTCCTGGGTCTTCTTTGCCCCCGTTGGGCTTCGGCCCCACTTCCACCTGCTCCGCCATTTCCTCCTTGGGGATGTAGCTTATAACGGTGTTGATCAGGTTGCGGCGAAAGCTCTTGCTCAGGAAGTTGTAGAGGAATGGATTGGCGACGCAGTGAAAGAGCGAGAGACTCTGCACCACAATGAAGGAGAAGTAGAGGACCTCCACCACGTTGCAGCTGAACACGAAGGGGTCGAGATCGTCAATGATCATCAGCAACATGACCAGGTGGTAGGGCAACCAGCAGGTGACGAACACTAGCGAATACACGTGGACCAACCAGACGTCCCGCCGGCCCTCCACGTCCGGGGCGGTCCTGACCGCCCGGGCGATCAAGACGTTGCATGTGATGATGATGGCCGCCGGGCCGAGGAACTGGAAGATCGTACAGAGAAAGGCGACGGAGACGAACCACTCAGTGAAGTTGTGTTCAGGCAGCATGTAGCAACCCGGTTCGTCCCACTCCAGGATATCCACATGGACGTTCTCCAACAGGGCCAAAAACAGCGACAGCAGCCACAGACCCGCGCAGATGATCCACCTCTGGCGGCCGACGACGGGGAGCAGGGTGGGCAGTGACGGTCTGGTCAGCGTCAGGTAGCGCTCCAAGGTCATCAAGGCCAGGAAGAAGGAGCTGCTGTAGAAGTTGACCACGTAGATGAGGTTGGTGACCTTGCAGAGGAAGCTGCCCCACAGCCAAACCTTGTCCAGGGTCACCTCCATCATGAAGAACGGCTGGATCACGATCACCATCAGGTCCGACAGGCTCACGTTGATGATGCAGAAGAGGACGCCGCTGGCGGAGTGGCGACGCCGCCAGTTGACCCAGACGACCAGCAGGTTCTCCAGCAGGCCCACCATGAAGATGAACAGGTAGATGAGGAAGAGGGCGATGCGCCTGTAGTTGGCGTCCAGCTCGATGGTGCACTCATAGATGAACCACGGCGTGCCGTTCAGGAAGTCCAGCGAGTGGTTGTGGTCGAAGGTCATGGTCTGAAGGGAGGGCAGAGGAGAAATGCTTCAGATCTGGACTCGGTTTTGGTTTAATCAGAGTTAATCTGATTAAATGTTTCAGACGTTATGCAACCGCAAGCGCTGGAGGGGCGGAGGGCGAGCCGAGCAAAATGTTAGGAAAACTACAGCAGGTTTAATGACCACACACTGTAAAAACACAAAACCTCACCAAGTATTTTGGTTCAGTTTCTACTGCCAATACCTCTGAACAGCTTTAAAAAAGACAAACCTAACTCACAAGCAACTTTTAAGAAAGATATTGGCTTGTTTTCGGTCAATAATTCCTTAATATTGATAAAAAGTTCTAGTTCCATAGGTAGATAATTTCACTAATAACAAGACATGGTTTCCATTTTATAAGTGAAATAATCAGCCAATGGAACTAATTCTATTTAAATTAATCTAAAAGATGAAATAAATATTTAAATTAATTTTTAAATAAGAAAATAAACATACAATACTTTAGTAAATTTTAACCATTTCAGCTAATGGCTTTTTGTTGAGTATATATACTCTAATTAACAATTCATTACTAAATTAGTTGACAATTACTTTAACAACCAATTAATCACAATTAAACTATTACATTTGCACTAAAAACTAAACAGAAATACTTGGTAATCTTTTGTGTTTTTACTTAACTTAAAATAAGCTCTTAAATCTTGCTGAATAAATACTTTCATTGTCTAATTTTTTGTGTGCTAGGATATTTGCACCAGAAATTAGACCAAAGATGCTTGGTAATATTTTGTGTTTTTGTAACAACATAAATAACTAAATCTCTCATTCCCGCGGCATTCAGCAAATAGAATAGTTCTTTCCTGCTTTTCTAAACTGTCAACTAATTTTGTACATTTCAACAACTGAACAGTTTAAAGTAATGCTAACTTATTGCAGTGTACTGCAGCTGAAACTTGCAAACTCAATTTTTCAGCTTTTTTCAGTTTACAGAAGTTTTACAGTTAAAATGCAACTTTTTGTAGTTTTTTTTTCTTGTAAATTTGTCTGTAATTTAATGTTTCTGAAGCTTTAAGCATCTAAAAAATTCTGTTCAATCCATCAGCTGAACATGGAAAGAGTGTTAAACCCAAAACTGACTTTATCTAAACAGAAATCCCAAACTCCAAAAATGTGTCTTCATGGAACAAATTTGTAGTTTAAAGAAAGTTTTAAAAAGCTCAGGCATGTAAAAGGCAAACATGTGGAAGACATTGAAAACGTTAAGTAGGGATGAAATCTATCCCTAAAATCTAGATTCACACTATAAAGCATGGTGGTAGCAGCATCATGCTTTTGAGATTCTTTTCTTCAGTAGGTAAGACAAACATAGAGAAAAACAAGAAGTAGAACAAGAAGGTCATAGCAGAATGGCCTAGTCAAAGTAAAGGCTGATCACAAATGTTCTCACATTGAGCTTGATATTAAAAAACAAAAAATAGAAAACATATCTAGATGTGCAAACTGGGTAGATCCACACCCAACAAAACTTGCAGCAAAAACCGGATCTTCAGAGTTTGTTCAAGACATCGATTGCAAAAGCATGCCACACTTTTCATATTATCATTTTCTGTTGGTTTTATCACGTAAAATCCAAAATAAAATCCATTTCCTGGAAATGGCTAACAGATGTGACCTTTTACACTGCAAAAACAAAAATATTACCAAGTATTTTTGGTTCAGTTTCTCGTGCAAATATCTTTTCTGTAAGAAACAGTCGCTCATTTTAATATTGTTGAAAAATAAAGTTCAAGTCCCACTGGGAGATTATTTCACTTATAAATAATACAACATCCTTTCCATGTTATAAGTGAAATAATTTGAAGTTTTGACCTAAACATGCTGCTAAGGCTTACTAAAAAGTGACTTGTAAGTCAGTACACTTGAAATAAAACAAAACTACAATATTTACACTAGAAATTAGACAAAACTACTTGGTAAGATTTTTTTTTGTTGCAGTGAACAGCTGACAACCAAACCTGCACTGTAAAAAAAAAAACACAAAATCTTACCAAGTTTTTAGTGCAAATATCTTAGAACACTTGAAATATGTTATAACTAACTTACAATTACCTTTTTAGTACGAAATATGAGTTTGTTTTAAGTAAATAATTCCTTAATATTGATGAAACCGCACTGGTTCCACTGGTAGATTATTTCAGTTATAAAATGGGAAAAATGTCTTATTAGAAATAAAATAATCTGCTGATGGAAGTATTATTTTTTAATCAATATTAAAGAATTATTGACTTAAAACAAACTCATATAAAAAGATTTTAAGCATCTTAACAAACATAAAACCTTTTCATCCAACTGAAACATTTCCAAACATAGAACTTCATCCTACCTTTCTGCGGAAGCAGTTTTTCTGGATTAAACTCGTTATTTCTTTTTCCCTCTGCAGGTTTTATTTTTCCTCCCTGCCTGGAGTTGACGCCTTCCAGCTCTGATGCTTCGGACAATCTGAGGGATCAAGCAGACGGGAGTCTCTGCCCTCCCACTTCCCATGAACACACACACAGATAGCTGACAGGACATCCTCAGTTAGCGATGAGAAGAGGGACTGAAGTCCAGGAAAACTCAATAAAACTGATAAAACGTCTGTTTAGCCTTTTTTCCCCCTTTGTTTTGTCTCCTTAGAGCAGAATTTATCCAAATTTGTCACTTTTAAATAATTCACCCAGCATGTATTTTAAAGGGTTTGCATGTTATATAGCAACACAAAATAGTGAATAAAAAGAGAAAAAAAAAATGTTGATGTACATCTTCTAGTCACTCAGGTTCTGGACTTTGACTAAGCCATTCTAAGACATGAATGTGCTTTTAATGAAACTCTTCAAAAGTAATTTTGGTCTAATTTCTAGTGGAAATGTCTTATTACACTTAAAATGAGACAAAAACTAACTTACAAGTAACTTTTCAACATGATATAGAAGCTGGTTTTAAGTCAATAACTCCTTAATATCGATTAATTAAAAAGTATTTGTGTTCTTTCATTGGCAGATTATTTCACTTATAACAGGACATTTTTCCCATGTTATAAGTGAAATAATCTGTAAATGAAAGAACACAGTTTATGCAGAATTTTGAAGATTTTCCTTTTATTTCAATGGACAAATAAAATTTGCAGAAAAGGTAAAATATCTTAAAAATATGTCTACAGCATTCACACAATCAAGTAACTTCTGAAGGTAATTTTAATGGACTTTATTTAGTGGCATCATCATGATGGGGACTGAAACCACTCTCATTTAAAAAAAAATAATCCTCCAAAATAGGTGAAAGTTTGTGGTTGTAAATTTACAAAATCAGAAATCATTTTAGTGGTGTGTGTAGTTTTGCAGGATACAGTAAAAGTAATAGAAAAATCATAAAGGCAAGGATAAAAACTAGTGGTGGGGCTCGATTAAAATTTTTTATGAAGTTATTTTCAGACTCTAGTATTAATCACATTTTAATTGAAAACCATAAAAATAAGGATTTATAACACTCCTGCTTTTTAAGTTGAAGCAGCTAACTGTTTAATCTGTTCACCATCAAACTGGAGTAATTTAGCTTTGAAGCGTTTCAGGAACGTAGTTTTGTTGGAAATGTGAATGTTAACTTTAGCATTGGGGACGTCTGTGATCCTGCTTCTAGCATTCAGATGCTATTTTAGCTTCATTCATATGCTAACATAAGCACAACTTGAACACAACAATAGTCATTTCCAGTGTCCAATCAGCTTGTTTTTTGAAGCCAAGTTTAATGAGGAATGATTTCGTTGGCTATTGCTGTTGTTTGCAGATGTCGCTAGTGCGTTAGATTTACAGGCGTACCAGAAACACAATACAAAGGTTCCGGGTCGGACTTTAAGTTTAAAACAGTTACTGCTTTAATAATAAATGTGATTAGTTAATATAAATGAATGCGTTAAAGTCTCAAACCAAATGCAAACCAAACAGAGTAACTAAGTCAGCTCTGATTTTATGGGAATTTGATTAATTTTCAACCAAATTGTTTACATTTTTTTTATTTTAATTTCACCTTGAAAAGATTCAGAAAAATCAGGCAGAATGAAGGTATTTTAGAAAGAAAACTGCGTGTTTTTTTCATGACCTTGCAGGAATCTGCGGCAAAGGGGCACAAAGTCCTGACAGGAGAGAACAATGCCAGGAAGTTGTGACAGGCAGAGCGCTTCAGCAGCCTGAAGGGGTCTTTAACCTCGAACCGGCTGATTTAAACTGTCCGGCATCCGTAGTTTCTCCTCTGATTGAAATCGGTGGAGCAGCTCCTCCTGACTGAGCGGAGGTTTGACCGCTGAGCTCAGCATCTCATGGAGATAATGCAGAAACATTTGTGTTGGCTGAGTCCCAGCCTGGTTAACGGGGAAGAGACTCCCTGGGTCCGGTGTTCTCACTGGATCCCGCAGATCAGCAGCTGACTGACCTCGCTGAGCGCTCCCCTGCGTCTGCTCCGCGGTCATCCTGCCCGGAGGCCATTGAGCATCTCCACTCGGCCTTTTGGTGCAACAAGTAGGAACCTGTCAGTTTCTGCTGACCGCTTCCTTCCCGTTTCATCAAAGGAGAGCAGATCTGCTGACATATTCCGGCAAACCTCGCTGAAGAAAACCACGAAACTGTCCGGGGGCCGCCGGGCTACAGAGGGCGCCAAAGCGATGACAGAATAATTATTTCTGGAGGGAGATCCGGATAAAGGAGCAATGAAATGCATTAAATGGTAGCTTCCGGCTACTTTAGAAGAATAACAGCACTGATATAGTTATTTTCTACTGTTTTCATTTGAAAGAAATGTGGCTAAGTCTTTTTGGGCCTGACAATGTTTTTTTTTTTTTTTTAGAAAAAAGTCAACTACATTTCTAAATTTGAAAGGACAAAAATTTGTCAGAATTTGTTCATATTAATGTAAAAAATGTGCTAGTAGTTGGTGTGCTGTGGTGGCACAGGGTTTAAGCACAACCCACATATGGAGACCTTAGTCCTTGACATAGCTGTTGCAGGTTCGATTCCGGCCTTGGCAACCTTTGCTGCATGTCTTCCCCCTTCTCTCATTACCAATTAACTATCAAATAAAGGCCACTAGAGCCAATAAGATTAATATTTGCTTGAAAAAACACAAAACTTGAGGTCAGTTTCAAAAATTTTCCCCAAAAACATCTAAGTTTGTAGTCAAAAATTTGCTAGAAAAACTCAAATTGAGATTAATCTAAAGAAATAATGTTGGGGTGGGGGAAACAAAAAGAAATTTCTGAATTTGAAAAGACAAATTTGCTGAAGAACTCAAATTTTGAGATTAATCTTAGAACGTTTCCAGAAAAAACATGAATTTCAAAAGTTAAATGTTTTTCACTTTTCAAAATCAGAAAATTTCCAAACATTGAATGAAACTCAGAAATTTACTAATTTTTTCCCCCATAAAACTTCTCAGTAATTCTCACAAATCTTTGACTTTTTAAACTCAGAAATTTCCTTTTTTTTTTTCTAGAAAAATTTTGAGATTGATCTAAAAATTGTAGTTTTTTTGGTGGAATTTTACTTTTTTTTAAATCTACAATTACCCTAATATACAGTTGTGTTAACTTATAAAACTCATATTGTAGCAGAAATACTTCCAGTAATGTTGCATGAACTCGCTACTAAATAATTCCCCCCATGTCCGCTAAGGGTCTCCGTACTTTGCATCTGCGCATGTGTGCGTATAACGTAAACGCACAGGCGTCAGAAAGCACGTTGCGCCCCTGGTTATTATGATCAACCTGCTGTGAACTAGAAACTGCTGCATCGTCAGTGCCGCAGAGGCAGCTTTAGATGGAAACGAGAAAGAATGAATCACTCAAACTTTGTTCCTCTGCACGGCCTGTCTCCATTTCCCACCCACTCGGATTTTCTGGTGAAACGGTTCGGACCCTGTCAACAGATTCGCTTCCCTGTTATAAAACAACAATCGGTCAGAAAAAACTAATTTCCTGGAAAGAGTGGCACAGACCGCTCTTTCCAGAGTGATCTGTTACTGGATAATGTAGTTATCCAATAACTGGATAACTACATTTTTTTATTTTCCTAATCCACAGAAGAGTCAAAATCACGTAGAAGTTGTTGGGGAATGTAATCTCTTCGGCAAACAATCCATCAATAACTGAAAACATGCCTGTGCATGTTTTTATTCAGGGCTGCAGCTAACGATTATATGAATAATTGAATATTCTATCGATTATTATGACGATCAATTGAGTAATCGTACAAAAGAGGCGCATTTTGCAGATTTTTCCTTCTCATCTGAAGCTTATTTTATACAATATTAGAAATGCACGATAAAACGTGAACAAACTCAATTATGAAATAAATATTTTATTGTCTAAAATGCGATAAAATTATATTTACGTTTGATCATTTGTAGCAAAGGAAGCATCAACATTTGAACAGCTCAACCTGTTGGGGGTGATACGGTGATTTACTTTTTTCATTTAATTGGATACCAAAGGCTGCCCAATAGGATTTTTTATTTTTGTATTCAGAGAATTTGAATCTGGAAAGTTAATATGCTAAATAATGAGTTTTGGGTTGAACATATTTGCAGACAAAAAAGATTTTTCATCATAAATGCAAAATGTATAAGTTTCTTGAACGGGTTTGGCTCAACTCTGAATATGTTGTATATTCTAAAACAGCAAACTGCGTGTTTTAGTCGGTACAACCTGTCGATTGTTAAATAAGTTGACGATTATTTCCGTAATTGATTAATCAAACTGTTTCAGGCATAGTTTTATGTAACTGAAAACCAAGTAATCTAGATGAATAAATAGCAAACTGTTAAGGCAGCTCATCATATTTCCATAAATGAATGTCTTCGTATAAGATTACAAAAACATCAGACCTACATTTTTAAAGCTAAAGTTCATGACAGGCTGTTTACCTCTTCTGTTTAACAAAAAAAAAAATACGCAAAAGGAGGATCCAATACTTATCTCCTACTTTTTTTTTTTTTTACTTTTTTTGAAGCTCCATAAAGATGCAAAATACTAAACATTGCTTACCAATTAAATTTTCCACCTATGAGTGTTTTCAGTTTTTAGAAAACTTGAATTTCCCTTTCTGTTACTTGAGGAAAAATCAGGATCATGAGGGTTCTGTGTACAGGTTACACCGCCATCTAGTGGTTACAGACTGTAAATATCCTATTGTAACATCTGAAACATGGAGAAAAACAAACTAATTTCAGCTGTGAAAGGCTGAAATCAGCTGCGTCATTGCATAAATTTGGGTCTGCTGGAAGTTTAGATACCAACTGTTCATTCAAGCATATTAACAGAACAAAATGTTTATTTCTCCTTAAATTCAAAGAAAACATAAAATAAAATCACTCCATATGCTTCACACAAAACTGACAGTTTTTAGTGTCAAATAAAAGCAAAAACAAAGTTTACAAGTTTAATACGTTGCCCCCTAAAAATAGTTTTGTTACATGTAAAAGCTGACACTTGCACATTTTTACTTTAGCTTACAAAGTACATGAAAAACACGTTATCCAGACACAAAAGGAAGAAGTCAAAAAAATCATGTTGAACAGATGATTCACTGGATAAGAGGAATGATGTCAGAGTACATGTTTTACAACAACAACAAAAATCAACAGCGTTCCTCCTCTGGACATTTAAAAACTTGAGGTATTTCTAAGACGAAAGTGTCACACGAAGTCAATCCGGACTCTGAAAACCACTGGCAGATCCAGAACTCATTTTCACCAGTCATCAAGCGCTCGCACACATTTCCCAGGGAAATGCGTTCCAATGGATTCTGGAAAAATCTTTGTAAAATATAATTTGGTCCAAAAGCTAATTTGCAAAAAATACATCATGTGCAGCTAACGTTTAGACGAGGCATCATACAGACGAAGCATCTGCATTCATTTTGCCTCACCTGCTGTCAGGAAAGCTCAAAACCTCACTGTGTTAAGGCCAAGCTGATAAAATGTAGTGTGACTCTAGAGAGTATCGCCTAATTTTAACTTTGAATCAGAATAATAAAACACACATTTGCCACTTAAACGCACAAACCACCACACTATTCAATCAGAACCAGAATGGAGACCCGGCGGCCCGGAATCTGGACCAGTCTCCTCACAAAGGAGCTCCTCATTAGTTCAGAGGCTTAAACAGCTGGAAGACATGTTCACAGGCTTAGATATGATTGCTTGGTTTCCATCAATCTCTGACAACATGCTACAAATTTAGATAAAAAATGCAGCAGAATTAGTATTTGATCCTTCAAACTCCCCCACCCCCTTAAACAAAACAAAAAAAGGTCAGATTAATTGGCAAAATGTAAATATCTGCTATGATAAAGCTTTTGGCACTAAGAACTACAAATACCTGCTTCTATGGATGAATGTTTACTAAAAGCTGCTTTATTCTAAATGACAAATCTATTATTCATTTAAAGGTTTAGGGAATAATTCTGGGAAACGGCTTGTGTTTCCACAAACTAATGGTAAATGTTTAGCTTAGCATAAAGACTGGAAGCAGCAAACAGCTCAGCTCTGTCCATAATTAACCAGTTCTGAGTATCTGTGACTCTTGCAGGTTATTTTTGTTTTGGCGTCTGTTTTCAGTTAAAATATGGCGAGATTGGAAGTTTGAGACGTTACTGGGAACAAAGACACTCTTGTGCTTCTGTTTTTAAGCTTCATGTTTGGCTCAGCTGTCAGAAGTCCTTCAAGATTCAACCACGAGCGATTGATTGTACTTCACACAATGTAGCGCTTCGTTTCGACTGAGCGGTTCGTCTGCTTTCGGTGTAAAAGCGAACTGAATCAAATCATTCCACGGTTCCATTAAGCTTCATTGAACAGGTTAGGATGGATCACAGAACATGTTATGTTGCATTTGTTTTGCACAAAGTCATTTTAGATATCACAGTTTTAGTCAGAATGAGCTGAATGAGAAGTGGAACCTTCTGCACAACCAACAAGAATGCAACAAGTGGCTTCTGGGTGATAAGTAAACAACAAAACACTTGTCTTTTCCAGCAGCCATTGTACAGAGAATATAGCTGTAAAGCTAAACGTCCTGGAATTCCTGGAATAACATTGTTGCAATCTAAACCTTGATTGTAAGGTTTCCCTAATTCAAAAGGTTAGGTATTATTATATCAACAATATTGATATTTTTGGATATTATCACTGTACCACTCAGTGGAAACGAAGTAAAAGAGAACATCCAACCAGACTCTCCAAACCAGAGCAGTTCCTTTTGGAAAAAACTAATCTAAATATTTATTGTGCATTGACTATTTATCGTAACTTTATTTAGTTTAATGTTTGAAAACCAAAATGAAAAAAAAAAACCAAACAAACAAAAAACTATTCAAACCCCCATCAGTTCATGATCAAAAGTGCTCCCATTTCCCACACACACTACTGTTCCCAACAGTGTTCAATACCTAAAGAAATATATATATATATCTTCAAAATAAATATATGCCTCATAATGCTACAAGTTTTGTCTTGTCACCTAATTTAAATATTGATCCATGTGTGCATACTAGTGATGATCTACAGTCGAAGGCTGGAATGACTTCTGGCAGCGTCCGCAGGCGGAGGCTTACGCAAAAATCTTCGAGATGAAGTCCCGAAAGCGTTTGGCGTACTGCTCAGGATGGACCGTGGAGATTTCAGCCCCGGCCTGCGGCGGACATAAACGGCTCAGAATCAGAGCGAAGAGAAGAGCAACGCGAACGGTTCGTACACAAAAATTCAAGAACTTTTCAGGCATTTTCAAGGTAAATTTCCAGGAACACACTTAGGAGATAAACATAATCCAAATGAACCAAGAAGAAGACAATAATGCAATATAATTTATTACTGTTATTAATAATGTCATTTCATGCTTTTTTACATTCTCTAGCAGGAAAAATGTCAAATAAAACAAAATCTTATGTTTTGAAAAGTGTCTCCTACACACCTTATAGAACAAAACACAGACTTAATTTAAAAATCTCCAAATTTCAATAACCTTGAAAAAAAGATTGTGTTATATTTTGTATGTTAATCAATTATATATTATGGATTTAAGCATTTTCAGGGATTTCAAGGACCCGTATGAACAGGATGTGGAAGAGAACGACTGACTCACCCCGTGTTTGACCGTTTTTGCGGCGTGAGCGGCTTTCTTCTTGGTATCGTATTGTGTGAGAACGTCGATCAGGCCCATGAAGTAGACCTCCCTCTGCGGGGCGCCTGAGGTTAAAACGCAGGAAGAGTCAGCTGGATGGAGGTTCACTTCTGATTTAAGGGCTCAAACGATCAATTATTGAAATAATCGCCTACTAACTTAGCAATTGATTAACCGTTAACTGGAGTAGGATCAAAACAAGGATATTTGCTGAAAGAACACACTCAGAGCAATAATTAAGTTAAAACTGTTCATTTATATATATATAATACCCAAAACTCTTCAAGTGGAATCAAGTTTTAGCTTCACCTAGTTTGCTTGCATCTTTTAATGTATTTCTAACATTGTTTAAAAACCTTCTTGTTGGTTAAAAGAAAATCTTCAGAATGAGTCAAATTTTTATCTGATTATTCTATTAATCATTAGACTAATCAATTATTAAGATAATCATTAAGTACAGACCTACAGGATTCAGATATTAGAGATGTAGATGCTGAACCTCAAGGAGCGTTAGGAAAAAGGAGCCAAAAACTGTGAGTTTATTGCAGAGCCACAACCAATTGATTGATCTATAGATTATTATAGCAGATTTTAAAAAATCATTAGTTCTGCATATATTTTATTAAAGTACTTCAGTCTTTTTTATACATTATAAATATATCAGAAGATGCAAATAAACAATTCAATAAGAAAAACATTTTATTGCCTAAAGTGCAATAACACAGCATTCCTTTAGTGAACTCCTGATAATTTATAGCAGAGGATGCATTTTCAGTTTAAAAAATATAACCAACATAAACATGTGAAAGGCTCATCAACGTCAGTACAGTGTAGCACTAATCTGTGAATTATTTTTTAGGATTAACTGATTAATATTTGGACAGTGAAAGGTGTTTAATAATTTTTTTTTTCTTTTTAAACAGAAATTGTACCAGGTGAAGCAAAAACTATGCCACACAGTTCAGGGCAGAACATTTTTGAAAAACAAACAGATTTTTTGTTTTAAATTCAATATATTTTGGCTTTTTTTTAAAACTGTATACTTCACTAAATGATCAGTCGATTAGAATATTAGCTAACGATTATATCAATTAATCACGATGAATCGGATTAATCGTTTCAGACCATGTTTATTGCATTAAAGACTCAACTAAAGCTTACTCCATCTAAACATGCAGTTAACATGCTAACTTTTTCACCTGGGCAGCTCCGGAGGGCGTAAACATCCACATAGGGGTCGAACTCGCCCGGCCCCAGAGGCTTGCAGGATGACATGTAACCAGCGATCCCTTCAGGAGACGTTCCGTAAGAACCTGCGGCGGGGCCCGGAGCCAGCCCGTTCTCCGACTCGGCTTCCTCCTCGTTGGACACCTCCCCGCTCTCCTCCTCCTCCCGCTCGGCTCGGCCGATGTCATGGATGCCGAGCAACAGGCTGTAGTCCATGATCTTCAGCTTCACCAGGAACTGGACGAGAGGAAATAAAACGGTTTGCTCAGAGGATTTAAAATAAAACATGAAGGAAGGGAAATAAAGGCAGTTTTGGTATTGGGCATCAATAATCGAGAGAGTCACTGAGACAGAAAGCTAATGTAATTTCTAAACTTAAATACAAGATACAAATAAAGTGAAGCCAACAGTTTTCAGAAACGGTAAAATTTTACCAACAAACCACAGAAATGTATCAACATCCACATTAAAATCTTAATATTTATAAACCGACTGCAAGTCTTAATTGAAATTCATAAACCTGCTCTTACTTTTATACATTATTTTAATAATCTCATCTATAGAACATTAAGGTCATCAGTGGTTTGTCTATGGCATTTTATTTTGTTTGATAAGTCCATAAATCAAATTAAATTTAGGGTTCCATGTTTTAATTTAATTAAGAGATTTTTGTGTGAATTTGTTTTGTTCCTCATTTTTTTGCCAAAAACTGTCTCAGTGCTGCCATCTGTAGGTCAGACAGTGGAAAAGCAGTTGGATTCTCCAATTGTGTAAAACATTTCATCACAAATACAGAACCATGTCACTCAGACACACCTCTTAAAATTAAGATTATTTACCATTTAAATCAAATCTTCTGTATTATTCCAAATACCAAATGACAGTTTTATGTTTTTTTATTTGTCATATCATTAAGAGCATTTCTGGTATGATAGGATTATGATTTCTGTAGTAGTTTTATTCTAGTTCCTCAATATATACCATGTTATCAGTTATGTTTTGTTGATTGTTTTACTTGATAAGGCTGTTTTCTGTGACATTTTCTGCATAATTAAATTTCTCTGTAAATAAAATTTGACTGATTCAGTAGTTTAGTAACATCTAAATTTCTCTGTTTAGCAGATATAGTGTTTCAGATCTGACATCTTGATCCTGTAAAGCGGCGGTGCAGCTTCGGTTTTCCTCCTTCTGCTGCAAAGTGGAGATAATTATCGGCTTTTAAACGCTCACCTCTACATCTTTGTTGAGTTTCTCCATGAACTTCTCCTTCTCCTCGTCTGTAACGTATACCTTCTGCATGTTGTTCCTGAAGTCCATGTCCTTAAAGGTTGGAAGCTCTTTTTCCTTCGCATCAAACACAGTTCAGACATTTTATACATAACTTTAGCATGAATTGATGCTAAAAAGATATGCTTACCCTTTCTTTGTCACTTGCTTCACGATCAACCAGAGAGCCCTGTAAACAGCAGACAGTTTGACTATTTCTGTTATGAAAATGACATTTTAGCCATTTATTTTTTAAGTTCTTTAGTCAATGACATGCAAGACCTTAGGCAGAGTATTTGAGACAGCTGAATGTCTTTTTATTATTTGTTTAAACCCTTTGTTAAATCAACAGAAAACTTTCCGACTTCCTCTTTACTTTAAGAACCGGTACGGTTTGAGCCAACGCCCGGGGTTCCTCCTTACCTTCAGGTCGTACTTCCTGTGCACCACCAGCCTGTGGCTGAACATGTTCCTCATGACGATGAGGTACGCCTCCTCGCTGTCAACGCTCACTCGGTACATTCCCAGGAACTGGGGCAGCAGCGTGCTGCCGTGGCACTTCACGATGTGCTAAAGGCAGAAAAAGCAGGCATTTTAAACCAGTGTACATGTAGATTTATGTCACTTTACCTGAATCAGCTCTCATTACACACACAGAAGACAAAGGATTTTAAAATGGAGGCAAAGTTGGGAAGATTTTGAGCATAAAATGTTATTCTAACTGAATTGGCAAAAGCAGAACAAAATAAAGGCTGGTTAGGATTATACTAATCACTTTGCAGAATTTTTCCAATTTACGAGTTTACATACAAAGCACTTCCTTTTTATTTGATAGAAAATAATATTTTATAAATTCCTTCGAAAAGCATCTCAATACAGTTTGCTAGAATTCTGTTCTATTCCTCCTGATTGATTTTTGTAGCTCCAGCCACCTTGTGTCTTTATTGTTTATTTGCATGGTAAGTATAAACAATAATGTTTATAGTCTTAGCTTATTTGCAGTGCAAGTCCCCAGAAGGGCATTTATGAGTATAAATCAAGTAATTGTTGCATCAATGTTTCCAAATGATATTTTTTGTCTATTTGTTGAAGTGCACCTAAAGGTCTCTAAAATTGCAGCATTTGCTACATTTTCAGCTGATGCGGTTCTCTTTCACACTGCTCTGTCAAACAAACCAAACCCTTTGGAAAACTTGTTCCCACCCCCGCCTGTGGGGGCGCTGCACCAAGAACCACCAAAGGAAACAACACAAAAACATTTGAAGACGACACTGAGGGCAATTTCCTTCTACAAAAATGGAGTGGTGTCAGATTTTAGCAGTTGTAAAATTTCTCTTTCGTCTTTAGTAAAAACTGAGTCACTTCTCCCATTAGCGCTACTCCTGTGTTTGTTTTGTTTATATTTACCCAGAATGCCCTGTGCTGCAGTCTACTTCCTGCTTTTGCAGCGGTCTCCTGTCTGATTGGCATTCACATGTACATTAAAACCGCATCAGAGTTCACTTCAGCCGAATCCAGACTGAGGTTTCTAGGGAACCAGAGTTAAATTTTTTGGTTCGATTGCACGTTCACACCTCCTCAAAACAAACCAGACTTTCTAGGCAAATGAACTGGAGTTTCATTAAAGTCGACTAAACAGGGCTGGTGTGAACGCACCCTAAAAGTTGTAGCAATAGATTCATACAAATCAGAGGGTACAACAAAAATGAAAACAATAAAACAGTCCATAATTGGTTTGACTGTGGGAGAAAATGGAAGTTTGGATGATGCACTAGGGAGGTTCAGTAGTTCCACACACAACAATGAGATCTGCACATCGTTTCCGTTTCCCCAAGGAAGTTTGTTGTGAATGCCAACATCCTCATTCTACAACAAAACAAAGGCCAGATTCAACTGTTTCCACTTCATAGCCTGACTTAAAAGATCTGCAGGTCTCAAAATCTGCAACAAACACAGAGCAAAGAGGGAAACCTTGCTCATTTCCCTCTGACTTAAAAATAGATGAACATTTAAATATGTTCAAAATACCAACAATCACACACAAGAGTATTTGTTGCTGGTCTTGTGACACAAAGCCACAACATTCAGCCTGCAGACGAGATTCAAATCCAACTTTAAAAGTCTGACAATATCTAACATCTAGACATCTACGTTTTCACAGCAATAATATGCTGCAGCGTTTATAAATGATTCTATTTAGGCTGAGTAGACATGCAACAAATGTATAGGAAGAGCGAAAAAAGAGGAAAATGTAATTTAAAGCAACTATGAGTTCACAACACTGCACTCTAAAAAGCATGTGTGCCGATTTTGTGGAATGGTTTATAAATTCAAAAATTAAGCCAAGTAAAAATATTGCACAATTCAAGAAAAAAAACTACATAACTAAATAAAAAATGTATAAAAATGAACGAGATAAAATGACAAACGTTATTTTAGCTGTTAATTTATGTTAGTCTGTAAAGATATTTTATCTGACAAAAAAAAAGCAAACAAAAAAAAAGAAACGGACAAGAAATAAAGAAAAAAAAAAGAAGCCAGTTGACAATAATTAAACTCTTTCCACAACAAAGAAAGAAAACAAACAAAGAGACAAAGAAAGGCACACAGATAAGAAAAAGAAATTCTGAGCAAAATATATGCATGGCTGCAGCTACGCTCTGATTTCTGAGCCTTTGGAGGATTTTCTATTAAATTACTTTTTGCTTTTCTTTAAAAGGCGCATCAGCACACACTTACTAGGTTACAAACTTCTGCAATCACTCAGAGCAATAAAAACAGCATTCCTGACTGCTTACTCATGCTCAAACACATAAACGAAGACTCCTAATTAAGCGGAGGAGGCGGATTTTGCACGTTTACCCTCAGCAGACATTTTTAACAACCAATTCTAAATCTGATTTGTAGGTTGAACCACAGCTGGTCCCACATCTGCTCAACAGGCCTCACTGATTCTCACTGGAACAAACCTCCTGCAGCAGGCATTCACACTCCCAGGGAGAGGCAACACATGACAGATGTGGCGTCTGCAGTCCTGGGACGGTGTGAAGTGTTCAGAGTAACTGCAATCAACCTGCGTGGTTTTTATGATTGGCCTAGAATTGCTTGTAAAAACAAGGAGAACCTATGCAAGTTATTTTTTATAAAGGAAACGAAAGATGCCTTGGGTTCTCTAACTGCTGAGGTCAAAGGTTAACAGCAAAAGAGGTCAGATTGCCAAACTAATTAGTTTCACTAATTTCAATGTCATGAGATGTTTCTACAACTCGTCAGGTGTTTTATTGGCGTTTAAAGCATCGGGGCTGGGAAACTTTATAATCTACATTCCCCCTGGGCCAGAGCTCAGCTAACACACTGTAAAACCTAATTAGTTAACCTTACTTAAAAAAAAAAACAAATATGCAAACTTGCTGCCTGAGAATTTTTTTATTTTAATTAATCAATTAAATTTTTTTGTTAAATTTACTGATTGATCACATTGGCTTGTTCAATTTTAGTCAGCATTTTTAAGTGGAATATATATCCAGATTTTTTTCTGCAGTGCATTTATAAAATACTCAAATGAAAATGCAGAAAAGCTGAGATATCAAAGGTGATGCAACTTGACATGCCATCATTGGCTGACGTCTTCAAAGCAGCCAATCCAGAGGAGGAATAAATTTCCCCTGCTGCTGATTGGCTGAACCTCCAGACTGAAGATGATACCTTCTGCTTTAGTGCCAAAATGGCTTCCACTGTGCGTATTGAGGTATATCTGGGTTTTTAACTGAAACTGTCACTGGTTGCCATGGTTACCTGCATCCATCTTGCTGACTGTACGAGCTGTAAATAATTTTATTAGTCGAATTGTAAATAGTTTAAATGGTGACCATCAGTACAGTAGGTACTGATGTAGCTGTAACTGATAATCTCTCTACAGATAAACCAATCACTCCTGGTTATTAGTCACCATGACAACCAGCTATTCACATTGGGTATAGCATCATGAATGTAGCGGCTGCTTAACGGATGACCTAGCCAAGCTGCAACCAAACTAAGCATATTGTTTTGTTTGTTTGATAAATCATTTCATTCCTTCAGTGTATGCAAATTAATGTAAAAGAAATTAATATATATCTTAGAAGAAAATGAAATTAAAAAAATTGATTCAGAACAGCAATAATGGAAATATGCATTTTAATTTCAATTAGAGGTGTCAGTTTATGGAACAATCTAAACCTCTTTCTGCATTTTAATATTTTTTTTGTTTATTTGTATTTATCTGAAACATTTTTCTGAGCTGAAAACTTAATATTCTTTGTATATTGCAAGTATATACTTCCTTCTGCTCCTTTCCATTCATGGTTTCTTTTAGTTGTTGTATTAACTATTCATATTTATTGTTGAGTGAATGAAATAAAAAATAAAATGAAAAAATGAAAATGCACCTGACAGAAGGTAGGAGGTATTTAAGTGCTTCAGTTACCTGGTGATACTCTGACAGAATGTTGTGCATATCTGCAACGTCTTCGCTGGAGATCTGCTTGATGACAAGAGTTCGGTCGTAGGAGTTGAGGAGGAGACTCTCTCCCTGATCGTCTGCACTTCTCACCGGGGGGCTGCGGGTTAAAGACACCTGAGGAGAAAACAACAAACAGCACAAAGTCAGAAAACGAGGACATTTCATGTATCGTATGGGAAATAATTTAAACATTCTCACCTGATAGTCCAGATCCTCGATACCAAAACGTTCCCTTAGATTTCGGAAGACCTGAGGACAGTATTCTTTGAACTTAAAATGTCCGGGAAGGTTTTCTCTGATGAAAGGAGAGGAGGTGAAAATGTTATAACATTAATCCGCCTGATGGTCCTTACAAAAAGTATAAGAGTGAGTGTCTCACTTGTTGAAGAGGTGGTTGTTGACTTTGACCTTAGTGTTGGCTTTGAAGTCATCAGGCAGGAGCATGACGGGAACAGGAACCTGGCTGAGATCATTGATCTACACAAAGAACAGACATGTATACAAATTAAAGGTTTGGGGTGGGATGTTGGATGACAGTGTTTTACTGGTGAAATATATATTGAAGAGGTAATTTAGCAATTTAAAACACTGTGTTGGAACAAGGACAAATGTAAACCCTGCAGGAAACCAACCCTTAAGGACCGGAGTTGGAAAATTAGGTTATTCTGATATTTTCTAGCTCAGGCTTGCTCTAAGGCTCTTTGGACCTTTCACAGTGGCTCTTGATATTTGGCTAAAAATGTGCAGAACCAACAAATCATCTGAAATATAGATAGACATTTTAATGCAGATTTTAGCAGCTTCTTTTTTAAAATCCAGTATTGAATTTCCATGAAAAAATTACAAGTATCAGCATTTTTTCTTCTTATTATGATGGTAACTAGGTGATTTTTTATTTACATCATTTTCAACAAACATCCTACTGAAGAAAATGAATCAATGTTATTTTTGTAAATGTTTTTTTTAAATGGGAATAAAATGCTTGTTCAGAAATTTTCTATAGTAGATATTCATTTTGAAAAAAGTTTCCTTTGTAACATTTCCTTTTATAAACAAATCATGTTTTTCTATTTCTCCCTGAAATATTAGTTGAACTCCAGTTTTTAACTATTTTTTACTATTTTGTCTTTTCTGTTTATTCCCAATAATTAAAATGTTGCCACAAGCACACTGCTGTTAAATATTGCAATATTGTTAAATAGCTTGAATAAGCTATTCAAGTTAACATTTTTATACTGGAACCACAGCATAAAACAGGTGGAAGATAAATTTCTGTGATAAACTAAATAATTCACATAGGAGCATCTTTAAAAAAAACTGTTCTGTTTAAATCTGATTAAAATGTTTTACTCCCAAAAGAACTGCATGATCACAAAATGGAAGTAGGTCAGGACTAAATGGTAACACCTGGGTGCAACATGAACATTTCCTACACCCATAATTAGACTTTAACATCTGCCACTTCTGTTTTTTATTTACTTTTTAAATGTTTTTATAAATTTGCATTTTTCAAAAGTTGTCATTTCTCTCCTCAAGTGTTAAAATATTCTAGAGATATTGATGAAATTACACTGAAAAAAAATCACAAACATATATGCTACAGTAATAGTAATATTTACTGGCAACCCTGTGAAAATGTGTAAAAAAAATATCCTGCTGCATCTTGCATTAAATTTTCTAAAACAAAATCCAAGTTTAATGAAAATAAATGTGGAACAATCCCTTCAATTTAACCTTGTAGTGACTAAGCTAGACAAGGACTAGAGCTGCATAAAATCATCCAAACATGTTATTACAAAAGCATTTTGATGCCAATTTCACAGTTTTCTTTTGTTTCTATAATCATAAACTCCCTACCACTCTCTGTGAGCTTTAGCATCACTGCTACTAAAAATATAGCCTCCCATAAGCACTTATTTTATGGATATATTGTCCTACAAGTTTAATAAGAATCCTTATTGATATCCCAACCACTTTGTGAAGAGGATACTCAGTGAGAACTGCAGCTAATAGCAGCATCTTAGGCTCCAAAAACCCCACAAAAACTGTTAGAATTAGCTAAACTCTGAGACTTTATCCCAGAGTTTAGCATGATTGAGCTGAAGAGGATAAGACAAGAGCAGGAGTGTCCAACTCCAGTCCTTAGGGGCCAGTGTCCTACATGCTTTACATGTGTCCCTGTTCCTACACAGCTGATTCAAATGGTGACATTACCTCCTCAACATTTTTCCATTTCATTTCTGGAGAATGTTTTAATTTAAGTTTGCTGATCCAGGGAAACATCTGAAACATGCAGGTCGACCTTTGACATTGGATCTGTGCTCCAACCTAGTGCAATGTTGCTGTTGTACTGGCAACAATAAATTTTAACAGAAAGAAACAAAACAAAAAAAGTGCTTCAATAGTAGCAATCATTTTTCCATGCAACTTAAAAAGAATTCCTTTCACCAAGTATTGTTACAACAGAAAATAAAAGGCAAAGTGGGAAAAATGAGTTTTTAGTTACATTTTATATGATATTAACAATAACACTGTAGTATCAGGTTTTTCCAACACAGTACAGCCCTACAGTAGAGCTTCAAAGTCTAAAAACATAAAAGCTCTGTCCATAAAGTAAAAAACACAATGATCAACCTCATGAATAAACAACTTTGTTTTAGTAGGGGAAGTGTTGAGATCAGGAGCAGTGACCCTTAAAAAGCTGTAAAATTAAATATTTTTTAGGAGTTTGACTATTTATTGCGTCACAGACAAGTTAGTTATATACATTTACAATTAATAGTTTTGTAATAATATAAATGGTAAATAAAGAAATAGTTAAAATGTTGACATCTTTTTCAAACTGCCAAGCGAGAAATCTGATGATAAATGTGAAATTATTAAGCCTACTCCTAATATACATATTTTAACAAAAATAAAAGAAGGAATTTATGGTATTTAAACTGTAACTTAATGCTAAGTTCAAAATAAACACAGTCTAAGTCCCATAAGCGCCTGTGTAAACTAAAATAACAACCCACAGATCAGATCACTCCCTTTGTGTCATAAAGACATGTTAGTTATTAATTCTTTTAAAGATGACCAAGTTTCCAATCTGTCATGTCACAGATTCTGCTGTCATCTCTCCAAAACGTTATGAAAGAGTGAGGTTGTCTCTGATGCTAACACCGAAGCTACACCGAGTTAGCACATTCCAACTGAGGTGATTAGCATGTAGTGAAACGTTAGCTTCCACCGACTCACCGAGTGATTCACGCCCCAGATGAACACGCTCACGATGGGCTCGCTGGCTCGAAATACTTTCACCTTCTGCTGAACAAAGTGCTTCTTCTTCGTCTTCGTCTTGGGCGCCAGGACCACCATCGGACTGGACGTAACAGTCCCCGAGTTACCGAGGGCAGCCATGGCCGCGGACCGTGTTCTGTCGTCCCCTGTCGAGAGAGAGAGAGCTCCGAGCGGGCGGTGACGCGTCTTCTCCTTCCTGATGATGGTTTAACGGCTCCTTCACGCGCCGCTGACTGTAACAACCAAAGTTCAAGCGCCTAAGCTCTGACCGCTCTAACAGACACTGCTTCTTCCAGGGTTCAGTTTAACGTTTAAACCATCGACATGAATCAGTACTCAGTCTCCCATAACCACAACAGAAGTGTTTTCTTAACCTCACTGACAGTTCACAGTCCACCACTGCCACCTCGAGCTCAACCGCGTTATTTTCAGTTGAACAAGTGGTGACTGTATAATTGACAGCTGTCAGGGACCAATCAAAATCCATCTTTTGTAGTCAGGTGACCCAAATGTGGGCGGGGACTTACATATTATTTTGTGTGTTTGTTTTTTGATTATTCCACGGAAATTTATGGAAGTCCATTGCTGCCACTTGAAGTCATGACTATACAAAACCAGAATTTTGAGGTCTTATCATAGTTTTCAGATTTAATTCCATGTTTCAACATCATAATTTCCACTTTCAAAGTCATAATTTCAACTTTAAACAAATTTGTCAATCTTAACATCATAACTTTGACTTGTAAAGTCATAATTTTGAGATTTAAAGTTATGATTTCAAAGTCATATGTTTGATTTTCAAAGTCACACTTTCTTTCAAAATCATAATTTAGACTTTCAAAGTCAAAATTTCGATTTTGGATCATAATTTCAACTTTGAACATTATAATTTTGACCTTCAGTTGTAATTTTGAATTTTAAAGTCATAATTACAATTTTCAACATCATAAATGACTTTCAAAGTTATAATTTTGAGATTTAAAGTTATAGTTTCAATTTTAAAATCCATATGCTTGACTTCCAAAGTAATGATTTCTTTAAACATGATTTCAACTTTCAACATCATAATTTTGACTTTCAACATCATAACTTTGACGTTTAGATTTACAAGTTATAAGTAACTTAGGGCACAGACTAAAAACTTAGTGAAGTTTCTGATTTCCAGTTCAGTGAAAGGATTTTTCTTGGTGATATTATGAGGGTCCAATAAACTGTTTCTGAATTTATTTGATATTGATATTACTGCATGTGATAGTAGTTGTATTATGCATGTAATTAAATAAAATTAAACAGCGTGGCATTACTTACTTGCTGCAGAATCTGTATCTGCAAAACTGAACTAATCATTGTTTATGACCTTATCAATACCCCATATTGATGTGAAAAAACTTTCAACAAACATTTTTTACAATATTGCTGCAACTCTATTTCTACGGTAGTTTCTGTTAAGGTACAGTAGTGATGCTGTTTTATTTGGCTCAGCTTTGGTGAAACGAAAGAAAACACTCAACACCAGACGTTCTATTAATATATGTTTATTCTTCTCCATTTTTACTGTCATGTTTTATTTTTGTATTTGCAAATGTTTTACAGGTCCTCTGTGCAGAGACCTATCACCACAGCACACACACTGGCACAACAAGATTGGTCAGAAACAGCATTAATTTCATTTAGTAGCACACAGATTTTGGGGGACTTTTGCAAGGACGCAGCAGAGACATACCATAACACTAATAAATCTTATTTTTTTCTGCTCTTTTCTTGTACTGAAATAAAAAAAATATGTTTTGACTTGCCGAAATAAAACAAAGAATAATCATTCTCATTCTTAACCCCTTAAAAAACATAAATAAAAGGGAAAAATTAAGAGGTAAACATGAGTTATAACCGTTACATGTCATGTACAGCAGTTGAATGGAGCTCTAATGAATGCATTGTGGTCCAAAAAGGCGTCTTCACCCCGACATGAAATAAAATAATCTCTGTATTTAAATAAGAAACTGCTGTCAATATAAAAATACATGGCATTGTATTGTAGCTTCATTAAATAAATCAACAATTCATATATATATTTATCTATATATATAAAATATTATACTGACGTGTAGAAAAATATGCCTTACAACTTTTTTTAAAAGAGTAACAGCTGTAAGCTTTTTGTCTGCCACTTCACCACAAAAATGAAACATATGTACAAAGAAACAACTGATAGGCAGTCAGAATGAACCAATGCACTCTTATAGATATTTTTTCTGACTTGACATGTATTTGTATATCTATATATATTTGATACTATAGGATTCAAGCAGTAATTGATGGCAATACATAATCAAAAATAAGTTAATAATAAAAAAAAGAAGTATTTTTCTGTCATTTATGGCGATATCAGTGTATCTTTGGAGAGCGGGAGAAAGAGGACGGTGAGGGAGACACATTTTTAATTTAAATTTTTTTTTTCGAGACGTTTTTGTGTCACATCACCTGTGTAACAGTATTTCAGCCCACTGAGATCATAACAAACACAGGCAGTGTCAGCTATCCCTAAAAAGTGAAAAAGGAAGAAAAAGAGGAGAAAAGCCGGGACAAGAGTCAGGGAATACGGTGGCTGTTTTTGTTTTTGTTTTGTTTTTAAATCATCGCTGAGGCAGTTCACGGAGCGTTAACACGAGCATGCAGCATGTCACCGAGACTAGGCAGAGGACGCTGCTGCAGCTGTTTGACATTCAGGCAGATGTTACTGTTGCTGATGCTTGACCATAAAAGAGAGTATCTTGCTGCAAGAGACAAGAAACAGAGCGAAAGAGAGGGCATGAATGTGTATTTTCCCCATACGGAGTGGTTTATCCCTGTTACCTCCTGTCCAGGCAGTGTCTAGCACATGCTAAAGCCACCCGCCCTCTTCTCCCGGTGCTCCAGCTCCTCCACCCATCAACCACCACCACCTCCTCCTTCTTCTCCTTCTCCAGGCTCAGAGCAGTCGGGCAGACGCGTCCCTCACTCCCCATCGCATGGTAAAGTGCCGTCCTCTCTGGCACGGGAAGGCACGGGTGCACCAAGCTCGTCTACGCACCAGCAGTGGCCACGCTGCATGCCCTTGGAGGAGCGGCACTATGAGGAGAGAGAAAGAAATGGACACAAAAATGTACTTTTTCATGTATTTTCTTTGGAATTTACAGGGTTTCTGAAGGTTTCACCAAATCAAGTGTAAGACGTTTTAAGACCTTTATTAAGGCCATTAGAAAAAAAAAAATTAATGGTGCCTTCCTTGAACAGGTCTATCAGTTATAAGTTATACAAAACATTTACATTCTCGTGTGAAAATAGCTGAAGACAGAAGCGCAATTCTACAACCGTCCATCTTTGAAAAGCTTTAGTAGAGCCTCCTGCACAACCAACAGAAATGTAGCTGGTGGTTTCCAAGATGTTTCCAGCAGCCATTTTCCAGAGCATAAAGTGGTTAAACCAGCTGACTAAGCGTGCTGGAGCTCAGATACGGTTGCTAGGTGATGGGCAGAACTCGGCTGGGGTTGCTAGGTAACGGCACAGTATGACTCAACAATCAGGAGGTTTTTTTGAAACGGCTTGTTTTCCATACTTCAAAAAACATCAACTAAAACAAAAACAGCTGGATGACTTTTTTTAAGCACTTGAACTATTTTTAGAAGCTGTTGAGACCCAAATGGAAGTACAAAAATGTGCAAAATGTGAATGTTACATAAGCTTGAAGATTTGCATCACTACTGAAATGTACAAAAGAAAAAAATCTTAAATAAATAAATCATATGGGCTGGCAACATAAGTAAACCTGCATTTAGCCATGATGGTGGTAAAGAAGCTAACTAGCTTTTACCCTATCAAGCTAGCGGTAGCCGCTACTGCCTCGAGTCACAGAATGTAGTGAAAATGTTTCAGTTACTCAAAGATTTGGGTAATAGTAAAGACCCGTAAGGAAAAATAAATAAAACTAGATATAATATTTTAGATTAAATAGGCCTTCAACAACAAAATTTAAGAGCTATGAATAACAAATTTAAAGTCATTTTTTTCTCAATGAACTTAGGACAATTTAAGACTTTTTAAATGAAACTTAATGATGATTTACCTGATGGTCTGACAAAAAAGCAATGGAAAATCTTAAAAGTGTGGCATGCAGTTGTGTTAAGCCTGTCCGAGTCAACACTTTGTATAATCAATACTGCAAGGTTTCTCCCATCCTTCCTTCCATTAGATGAGTTTTGTTTTTCAAGGTTGGGCCACAAGAGGGCGCTAGATAAGCTCAGAAAGTTGAAGGGTCACCTATAATTTCTGACCTGTTTTTTAATCATAATTATAAAATGTAAATTAATATAACATTGAAATGTTATTTACACTGCGTATCCTTCTGACTGGCTCAAAATTAAGCTGCTTTGCTCTTCCAGCTAGCGTAGCAGCATGAAATGGAAAAGCTTCTGACAAGAAACAGGCAGAAGGAACCGTCCAGCAGCCCTGCTGTGGAGGATGCCTCTGGAAAAAACCTCAATAACTCACGGCCGACTAAAATCAGAAGATGTGAGGCAGCATTAAACAGATAGTGAATAAAAGCGAGGAACAAAGAATTCTGAAAATTGATGTTAATTTAAATATTTTGCAGCAGCATTGTCTGTGGATTTGCAAAGGGGATCTCCAGTCAGAAGCTAATGCAGTTTTGAGGGAAATGACATGGAAAAGTTTGGAACCTCTGTGTTGATACTCATTTTTAAAGCATTACCTCACTTGGATTTAGGTCTGGACTTTGACTGGGCCATTTGCAAAACATGAATGTGGTTATTTCCATTATTTTAAGTTGCTTAGGATTTCCAGCATCCCCCCCACAGCATGATGCTGCATCTACCATGTTTGCACACATATAAATGGTTTTACTGGATTTTATTTAGGGTAAAAATGAGTAAAATAACAAAAAAAAAAATCCCCCATGCACTCATGCAAATTGTGCAACACTGAACAGAGTAAAGACCTAGAAACCTTTACCTGCTTTTTCCTGTAGAAGCCCCGAGTGTCACAGTTGGGAATGTAGATGTCGCGGTCAGACTGGAAGACCGTCAGCTCCAGTCCCCTCAAGACGCTGTTGAGCAGCTTGCGACAGGGTGCCTGGAAAAAGAGCAATGCAGAGGGCGACTTTAAAAGCCCCAGGGAGGCAAAGACAGAACCTGGGTGGCATTTAAAAGCTGCTGGCTCCCCTCAGAAATCCTCCGTCGGTGTTGGATTAGCAGCCGTTTTGCATCGTAACAAGCAGGATCATTTATGTGTATCAGATGTCACATATTGTGTCACATTATATAACGTTTTGTTATACAATGCTTCAGCTTTTCAGGTCACAGAAATGACTGTGCATTTTCTGGTGTGAAATGTGACTGTGTCATCTCTTTCAGCAACACACACACCACTTCTGAACATACAGACTTCTCTTCTGTTTGAAATAAATCTGTGCCTGCAGCAGCCGAGTCCAAACTTTCCCGATTCACATCATGCTCAATTAGTTCTGCCGCATAGCAGCACACACATCATGCACCATAATGCATGGCGTGTGAGCAGCGTGTGTACATGTCGCTGCAACACCCTGAACAGCAGCGGATCCGTGAGGAAATGAATTGCACTGCATCTTTCTTTTTTTTTCTTTTACTTTGCAGAGATATACAAGAAGGGCTTAAACTTACTTTTTCAAGGTCGCCAAAGTGTGAGGGATGTGGACCTGGGAGGAAAGGAAACGCCATGATGAGAATGTGACATTAAAACAGCAGCGCTCTCCATTTATCAATTTATTTTACAATTTGCGATGGACTGCTGTATCTTTGCGCTAAACAAGTCTGCTGAAGACCTCCAGCTGTGACTGAGCATTGATTACCATCAGTACGCTCCCTTTTTTCATGCCGGTTAATCGCAGTATCTCAGTTTGAACAGCAGATGGTGATCACTGCAATAAATAGCAGCCTGATCAGGATGTAGGTGACACTGTGACAGTTTCACATTCCATCCGAATTCCCTATGGAGAGGCTGAGTTGTAGGACAAATCTTTGTCATGAGCCCTGGCATTGGCAATGGATGATACATCTGGATGTGTTACAGCTAAAAAAATAACCCTAAAATCATTTAAATAAATGCAAGCATTTACATCTTTACAGGCAAACTGATGCTGAAACTGAACCAAGAGTGTAATAGTTTCTTCAAAGCAGCAGAATCATGAATGAGTTTCTATCTATGGTGATTCCAGAGATGCGTTGGCTAGACACTAACTGGTGACACAGCATCACATGCATGCAATAAAAGAGCGAGTCTGCAGAAATGCGTGCAGTATCCATTGTAATATAACACTAAATGTCAAGCTGAGTCTTTATGTGATTTCATGCACTTGTGTCTTACCTGTGGGGTGGGGCCTCTCGGTGGGACTAGTTCTGATGTGCTTGGCGCAAACGCCTCGTCCCTGCAACAGAGCCTGCAGGGGGCTGTGCTCCCTGGGTGGGGGCACGCAGCGGAGCCCCTTGGCACAGCTCAAGGTGTACACGCCACACGGCTCCCCCTGGGCCAAAACTGTCGTGCTGCCGGCGACGTCGTGGTCCCTCGGGGGCCGGCCCGCCCCCAGGGGGTCCTTGCAGGAGGGACAGACCTTGAAGGGCCCCCAGCGGCTTCCCCCGGCCCAGGATCCGCAGTGGGCGATCAGCAGCAACACAACAGCCGTTAAGTTAGAAAGGAGAGGCATCTTCTGTTCAGGTCTCAGGTTCTGCACACTGTCACTCCCTGTCAGTTAAATGTGGTCGATGCTATTTCTGGATGTATATCACTCTTGTCTTTTTTTTTTTTTCCCCCTGCTTTCCTGCGTCCGTTTCCTGCTCCTAAAACAGTAGATTTCCTTGGCGCTTTGCCGGCTGAGTCCCCCTGCAGTGCCAGAGGACACAAATGGAGATTGAGAGAGACACAGCAAAGCGCCAGCTTTTAAAGATCTGAAAGGCGGTGATCGGGAGTGAGTGAGTGAGTGAGTGAGAGAGAGGGAGAGAGAGCACAGTTATGACACCTTCAGGGGCTGGGACTCAAAGAGAGAGAGAGAGAGGAAGAGAGAGAAAAAGAGAGAGAGAAGGAGGGGGGAGTAAAGGAAGGGTGGATTATATTCCTTTTAGAAATGATCAGAATCTCTCCACCCAATCACCATTCATGCTAATCTGCTCTGTCAACACGTCCAGAATCACTTGGTCAGTTCTGTGTAGTTTAATTTCAGTGTCAAAGATCCATCTTGAAGGTTCGCCATGGTAACAAATATAAATGTTCAGCACATGGGCGTCCACTGCAATGCTGTTCCCCCACTGCAAAATGCATATCCAACTCTAAGTTTTTTTCCCGCGGTGGAATCCTCTGTAAGATTTCCTGTCTAAACATGTAACTGAGCTCCACAAATGTAATAATCCCTAACAATCTTTATGTTTAGGACTTTACAGAACAGTGACTTAACGACTCAGACGTTCACGTACTGATATAAGTTAACTCTTAAACTGTAATCGAGAAGATTAAATGCATCCTGGGGAGCAGTGAAGCTTTGCAAACCACTAAATGTAGCTTCAGAGTTTTAAACAGCAGTGTCCCTGCAGCTGAAAGCAGAATTAAAAGGATTCAATGCTGTTTTATTTATATACTGCCAATTTACATCAGTTATAATCCCAGAGCACCATGCAAAACAAACAGATCTGATTCATATACAGCTACAGCTCCAAATGTAATAGGAAAGCAGAGTCATTTCTGCAAAAATGTACACAAGATAATTTAAAACAATAACATGCAAAGCAATTAGTTTGGATTGTACACACAGTTTTTAATGCAGATTCTTATCTTGCAGCGACTGATCCTGACTCTTTCAACTGCCATGCAGTTAAAGATCGACTGCATCAAAACTGACATACAACAAGATTCTTATCTGATGCAGAAAGACACAAACTTTGCTTCACAATAAACCTGGAAATCAATTGCGATTTTGTGAGAAAGATTTTGCATGACATTTGCAGCCAAGATATTTCCGTCTCAAATATCCTTGTTACATGGTAAAAGTTCTTCAGTTAAAAACATTAAAGTTATGATGCTCGAAAGGAAAAGTTGACAAAGTGGATCCTTTGGCAGTAACACCCTGTATTAAGCAGCTTTGCCATGACACAGCATGAAAATAAAACATTCTGAAAGTTAAGGGTTAGACTCGATGCCAGGCGTTGGTCCTATGGATCCAGCAGAGCGCAGTGACTCAGTGACTGACCTGTTCCTGCTGAAACACTGGGCTCCATGGGGATGAAATCTGCCTCACCATCAGCCGCCTGGTGTCCGCATTATGTTTGGCATGCAGTGCACAAATCACCTGCCGCCTTGTGTTCCCATCAGTTCTCAAGCTTCTGCAGGGCTCATATCAGGAGAATGTTCCACAGTTCTTGCCAGACCAGCAGGGGCCTTCTTTTCCACTCTGCTTTGGATTATTCTTTTTTCTTCCTTGTTCAGTCTCTCTCTGGTTCCAGTCTAACCCCATCTGGCTCAAAAAGTATTTCTTTTTTCTGTTTTAAAAAACAAACAAAAAAAATTCCCACTCTAACCATCTGGTTTAAAGCAACCCCAATTACTGTTATAATTGCTTTATTAATAATGCATTTTAAGGTAATTAAACCTCCAGTGATCATAAAATGCCATTATTGAAGCAAACTGGTCGAAACAAAAATGTGGAGAAGGAAATAATTCATAATAGTGATAAATATCAGGATTTTTTTTGTCTCCATCAGATGAAATCAGGATGAACCCAGAGTGTCGCATACACACTCATCCGGGAGTCATGATTGGTCAAACCCTTCACACGGTTTCTCAACTCGTGCTCCTATTGGCTGTTGAAAAGAAGGAGACCGTGACGTCAGTGGGAAGCGCCGAACTCCAGTTTCCAAAGTTTAGAGTGATGCTAAGGTTAGCCGATGGACGGCAGTAAGTCTCTGTCCTCATTAACTGCGCACAGGTAAGCGACACACTCACCGTTACCTGAACGCCTGACGGTGTGGAGAACGGTTTTCTGCTTTGGATATATTTTATCTGTAATTTTGGTTTCTTACGGAGAACCAGACCGCACCATGCTAACCGCTAACGATGCTAACCCTGATTTAGCTTCACTAAGTTCTCCATTCTTCCGCCACCGAGGAGCCGTTAGCTGTCTGTTTGAGATGCTATCCAGTTGAATAATGGTGTTAGATGATTAAATATAAATTGTCGTGTTTTTATTTCTGATGGTCAGCTGGTAGAGGATGCTGGCTGTCGGATGTAAACAGAGACACGCCCCCTTCTCACCGTCAAATTTCACGTTTCCACTGTTAATATTTGTGGAGGGTTTAAACTACGGAAGAGGATTAGGGTCACTGAAAAAAAACAATTAAGTCAGACTTAAAAAAATAATAAATAAATAAATTTGAGAACAAAGCCAAATTTCTGAGATTACAATCTAAATTCTGAGTGGGGTGGAGGTCGGGAGGTGGGTAATTTTTTTTTATTTTTTCTCAAAATTTAGACTTTTGAATATGTAGGACCTTCTTGCTGCAACAACAGTTCTACTTGCTCTATAGTCCCATTTTCCTCCTCAGTATTGTTTTTCTGACTCACTGATTCATAAAAAAGAAAAAGGGTGTTTTACAACATGTTTGCACTATAAGTAAGTTGATACACTAAAACTAAAATTTTTATTAAAGTATAGAATTGTACAAGAGAATCTATATTTTGCTTAGGATATTCTGTTCCTTCTTTGAATTGTCAAACAATTTTTTTTAATAAAGCTGACGGTTTCAACAGTGCTGTTTCAGTATTTGTAGAACCTACAGATAATTAGACTCCACTACTATTCAGGCAGGTTCAAAGTTATTGCTTTATAATCAAATGTCCAGACTTCTATTGAAATGCTGAAAAAATATCTAGAAATTTGAACCTGGAAAATTATGGAATAATATGGAGAAATATGAAGCTTGTTGATATCTCGAAGCTAGCTCCCTGACAGATTGTTTTTCTATTCTTTTTTCCCCTTTGGTCTTCATTCAGATGGATGACATCAATGTTTTACACCACAGATGCCTTCTCAATTTGAGGCGTAGAATTCGAGACATAGAAGATGGTCGCCCAGCCCAGGATCGATGCATGAGGTTGCAGAAGGATGGAGACACACTTAGGTCAGCCTCCCTGTCAAGATGTAATCATATTATTTTCATGGTCATTTATCCTCTCTTCTTAATGAATATTAATGATAGCCATTTACATAGAAGTCAGGACTGATGATGATCAGGATTCGTTTCAAGAAACATTTAAAACATGCTGACCTTACTTGGCCTATCAAAAGTATACACCACTCTACCCATTTGGTCATGTTTAAGGAATTACTTTTCCAAACTTTGGAGCCCATATTTTTACAAAAGATGGAGGCCATTGGCTGGACCTATAATTTTATTGCTTTGATTGGTAAATAAAACTGAAACCCTTTTTGAAGGATTGTGTAGTTATCCTTGGGCGTCCAAACATGGTGGGACAAAAAATAAACAAGAGAAACATAACACTTTTGGAAAGAGATCAGAAGGAACTGGCTGAATCTTCTGACTCCCATGTGTTCCTCCTTTTCTTCCTAATGTTTATTTTATTTTATCCTAGTACCACTGCAATTATTCTAAAATTATAAATCTTAGAAGTTGCTGCTTTTCAACTTTTATTTTAAATCTCTAGATTAATGCTTTAGAATGCATTTGGAAAAATGTATCTAGGGAAAGCTAGATGCACTAAGTTTTGTCAAAGTTATCAAAAATGCTTAATTGCTAAACAAAAACATTGCAACAAAGGACTGGTTATAAGTCTTAAGGTGTCTGATGCAAACAGTAACAATGACTATAAAATGAATGAAAACTCCTGTTTTAATAATTGTGTTTTATTTTTAAATCCTTGTGAAACACACCTTTCATGAATTTCTCTTAAAAAAAACTCCAGCAGTCTCCAAAGGTTTCTGATTTGAGCGACTGAGAATCTTGACAGAGTCTCTGGAAACCTAAGAAGCTCTGAAATAGAAAAGTGGAAGTTTTATTCTGTATTGCTGTAATGTAATACTTGTTTACAAGTTAAAATCAACAACAGTAGACCAGTAAATCCTAATATGCAAAAGAAATGCTTCAAACAGACTGTGAAAAATATGTTTGTGGCTATTATTTCAAATCAGCATCCTGGTGAATAATTCCTAGACCCATTTCTCATTACATCTGTCTACCATGTTGGTGAATATACTTCGATCAAGGGTTTTCAGTGAGCTGATGTTTAGCTCAAACAGAAACTGGGCCTATTGTTAACCTGTAATTTCCTCCCTGTAGTTACCAAGGGAACTCCGAGGAAGTGGGTTGCTATGTGGCTGGCCTTCCTTTATCAAAGGGAAATTGCTACTTTGAGGTGAGGCACCTTGATGTGTTGCGACTGAGCTGCCAGATGTGAACTGACCACTTTAGTTTATGTTTAATTTGCTGTAATTCCAATTGATGCATGGTATGGTGAGCCACATTCCCCACACCATCATCCCTGGTTATGCCCAGGAATGCTTTTCCATCCAACAAGCAATTTTAATCATTACAGTCCAATTTTTGGCATTTTTTTCTCAGCTTTATATTAAATTTAAAGTAGCCCCCCAGGAGTTTAAGCTCACCATTGAAAAACCACTACCCCAAATTAGGTATGGGTGAGTGTGAGATTTATGTTTTATTGTAATTTGCGTAGTTAAAATTACTCATGCACACGCTCACTGACCATTTCGTGGCTAAAAAGGCATCTCATGTAATGTCTGAAATGTCTGGAGCATCATAGGAAACCCTGATTGGATCGACCTCCATTAACCCTGATGTGAACTTCAAGTTAAGCCAAAACGAGATATATGTCTAGCCCTGAAACTGAAATCGGTTCTGTAACAGATAGGGATGCAAGTTATTGATAAGTTCATCGATTAATAAGTTAATCGAAAGTTGATAAATTAATCCACTAGATTATTACTACTCAAAAACCTGAGTTTAATTTTGTACAAAGAGGGCCAACCGTCCTATATTTTCATAACATGCTTAATAATAATAATAATGATGATAATAATAATAATAATAATAATAATGAAACATTAGATTTTATTATAGTTTTCTGTCAGCTGTATTAAACAGTGACAACATAAAGTTGTGGTTTTCTCACATTAACGTGATTAAAGCATGGCCTCTTAGCAGCTGAATAGAAAAATAAAAGATGAAAAGAATAAAATATATGAAACACTTACAGAGACGCAGCTCGGCTGAATGAGCGCTGTTAATATGAAACTTAAGGAGCTTGTCGAGTGTTTATGTTTCAAAACAGAACCGCATAAAGCACATTTTCCATCCCACATTTTCTGTTTGGACCGTTCTGTGGCGCCCGCCATCTTGTATCAACTGGCTCTGCTTAGTAATGACCAGCGGCGCCCTCTGCTGGATGGCAGCCAAACTACAACATTAAAAGAAGGTGCAAGCGACATTGTAAGTTAGTCCATTGGAATTAATTTAATCTAATAAACCATTAATCGACGATTAATCGGAAGTTAATTAATTATTTGCATCCCTGTAATGTTTGGGTGAGAGAAAAGGAAAACTATTTATATTGGCTGTGGATTCTTTGACCTTAAAATAGAGCTGAAGTTGGCTCAGTAGTGGTAGTTGGACCAGTCGGATAACTCGTGACTGGGCGTTGTGCATCTTTTCTACACACTGCTCTTAGTATGTCACATTTAACCTTTTTGTAGATTAAATACATGTCAAATTTCCCCCACAATAACGATGATAACAAACGACTGTCTCATTTTGAGCTTCGTGGATCTCCCTGACATTTAGAACAAGTAGATTTTACCTGGGTCATAACCCAGAGGTTGTGCTACATTATTCTCCGTTCTGTGACGCACATGCTGTCAGTTTCCAAGATATCTCTGAAATTTGGGAGCATTTATTTTGCTAAAGGTCAGACTTCTGTCGACATATGCGTCACTGCTTCCCTCATTTCTCCTTGTTTTGCTTTCACAAGGAATCCGTTTCACCCCGGCTGTCAGTACTCCTCTGGTTTTTTCAGGTCTTCAGGCTTTGATTCCTGCTGAACAGCTGCTCCATTTCGCTTGTTTTAATAGTTTTTTTCCCCCGCTCATTTTAACCTAATGGCACATTACCAGCAAATTCCTGCACCGTATGTGATTGATTTCATGTTTTTGTGACTTTTATTTAAATCATACAGACAAAGGAAATATTATGACAGGGTGTGTCGAATACTTTCTTTCAAGTGCCAAACTGAAAATAAAGAAGTGAAGACAGAAAAGGTCCAAACATGTGATACATTTTTTAGATATTTTCCATGAAACCAAGGTTTCTCTCAAGGTGAACATGAGATTTTAGTGTTTGGCTGTACATCTGGGTAGCTGATTGTTAATGTTGTTACTAATGAAATTATCTTAGATACAACAACCACCAAACCTTTTGGTCCATGGTTTAGATACGTAAAAAACCTCAAACTCTTAGTTTGTTTTCCTAGAAAGTTTGGTTTGCTTGAGGTGTGAATGCACAATCAAACCAAAAAAGTGAACTCTGGTCTGACAAACCTCAGTCTTGTTTCGGTTCAAGGGAACGCTGGTGCGATTCCAATGAATATTTGAACATTAAGCAGACCGGAGACAGCCCCAAAACAGGAAATGGACTACAGTGCAAGGCATTCTGGGTAAATACAAGCAAAACAAACGAGCTAGCCTAGCGCTAGCATGAGAAATGGTATGTGGTCTTTACCAAAGAAAAAGAAAAATCTTATGACTTTTGTTTTAATTTTGTGAAGACGGAAGTTGCACTCAGTCTCTTCTTCAGAGATTTTTGTGTCATTTCTTTCAGTAGTTCTTGGATCAGCACCCCCGCAGGCAAGGAGGTGAACAGTTGCTCAAAGGGTTTGGCTTGCTTGAAACAGTGCAGTGTGAAAGTGAACCGCAGCAGCTGAAAATGTTACAAATGTTACAACGTTGGTCCTTAATTGAACCGAGTCTACCAGACTATCAGGTGTGAAAACACCCAGAGGACGAGTGAGAAACTGAGAAAGTCAGCTAAATGGAGACTTTGTGATCCCAAGATGCCACTTTTTTGTTTTGCTTACTTTGAATCTCACTGACTTTTAGATTAAAGTTGTAACACAATTTTTTTTTAACATTAGAAAGTGTTTTGGCAGAGCTAAGAAGGTGTGACCTTTGAACTTTATTTAAGTACGGTAGATCTATCAGGAATGGGCCAAAATTCCAGCAATCTACTAGACTAAGACGCTTGTTGAAAACAAGAAGTTTTGCAAACAATTTACACAGTGTGAAAGGTATTTCTACCATTTTTATTGAAATTGTTTTGATGTAGAACTAAAACAAATAATCGACTTTATCATGATTAATCAATTCTTGAAATAACTATCAGCTAATTCAATTAATGATTAATTGTTAACTGTAGTATATTAAAAACTACTAATAAGCACCTTTTGCTACTCAGTTGTTAATCAGTTAATTCTAAATATACACTGAATTGATATTAAGTCAAGCAGAAAGACCTGAACTTTTCATATGTTAATATTAGAAGTTTTTTTTTGCTGCAGATGCATTTTCTGCTACAAATGATCAAGCGGACACTAAAGGAATTCTGTGTTATTGCATTTTAGGCGATGAAATGTTAATTTTTTTACTTAAAAGTGGAATTTAATTATTTGTTTATTTGCATCTTTTTATGGATATCTAATGTTGTATAAAAATGCTTAAATTAGCAACTTTCTTTATCCGATAATCAGTAACTAAAATAAAATTATTGCAGCTCTATTCTAATGTTTTACCAATGGAAATGGTTTGAGAAAGACAGAAGAGAATGGTTTTTGTGTCTTATTTGTATTTAAATATCCATTTCCAACTGTTTGCAAGCAAGCCTGAATTGTATTTGTGAAATAAATTACCTTTAATTGGTGCCATCTTTTCGTGCATCTGTAGGTAACAATAGTGGACACAGGAGTGAGGGGAACCATCGCGGTGGGCCTGGTGCCTAAATTCTACAGGCTGGACCACCAGCCTGGCTGGCTGCCATACTCTGTAGCTTACCATGCTGACAACGGCAAGTAAGTCGACCACAGATCTCCTTACCCAGCGGAGGAGCATTTGGTTCCTGCATCAGCTTAGACGAACTCATTTTCCTGCTGTACATCCACAAAAATACACCAGTAATCCTTCAGCGCTTTGACGCTGTGATTCTTAACCGATGTTTCTCACTTATTTTCTGCGATGCCTCCCCAAGGGATCATAAATTGCAATACTGTTTATAATCTCATAATGTTTAATGGTTTATCTCTACAATTCACTGGCACCAGCATAATATGACCTGATTATTAAAACAGATTAATAAATTGAGCTGTAACGATTTAAACATTAAATTATTGCAGATTGATTTACTGTTCTAAGTCAATCAATCAAGTTTATTTGTGTAGCACATTTCAGCAACAAGGCAGTTCAAAGTGCTTTACATCATAAAAATACAAAGTCACAGAACATACAGTCAGTAACTGAATCTTTATATTTTGTCAAGTGTTATCGTTACACATCAAAATGTTGATTTTCATTTATAATGTTTCAAAAAGCAAGTCTCAAAACAATTTCCAACTTCAGTTTTTAACTGTATTAGTAAAATTTAATCAAAACTACTCAGTCTGTGTGATTTTAAATTGCAAATGTTTCATAGTAAAACTTTTTAAAATTGTAAGCAATTGTAACTTATGAGCTTCTTATGCCTCTTCTTTTTCAGTAGCCATATAGCTTTTTAAAATGTTTTGTGCAAAATGTACAACAATATTCCATGTTGGAAGAGATGAAATATTTTGCATTCACCGTAAACATGCTTAGGGCCAGACTAAACATGTTGTTTTGTTTGTTAGTTTGTTTTTAGTACGAGAATAAAATTTTAATTTTATGAGAACTCTACACCAAATTATGTTAAAATGATGAATACTGACCATTTTGTGCCATTATAGTTGGTATTGGTTTTACAACAAAGGAAATACTTAATCTTTTAACACATAAGGATTAAGTTATTATCTCTAGCAGGATTGTTTAAATGGCTGAGTCAGTTTTGAGGAAAGAACCCCAGACTTGATGCAGATTTGTTCTTTGTTACAAATGATCAAGAAATCGCTAAAGGAATGCCTTGTTGCTTTTTAGGCAAGAACAAAAGTTTATTTTCTTATTTTAAAAAGGAGTTGAATTGTTTATTTGCATCTTTTAAATGGTTAAGTGGTTAAATGAAAAATCTGCAGTGTGTGCCAATTCTTTTTGTCATAATCAATTATTACAATAATTGTCAGTTGCAGCTTTAGTGTTTTCTCCTTCTGTTGGATGCAGACTAGTTTCATGACCCTGTCTGACCCGACAGAGACTAAACCACTGTGGCCCACCAGCTGTTTGCAGTTTGAGGTGCTTCACAGTTTATTAGAGAGCTTAGTCAGATTCATGATGTTAGCAGAGTTTGGCAGCCGTTGTGTAAAACTGAAAACTAAGCCTGTTTTTCTGGCGCAGACAGCTGTAGGGTGAAAAGCAGCTCCTTGTAATGATCTATGAGCAGTCTGTCCAGACCAGACGGGGGACATTGACTCATGACGCATCCTCCACATGCAACAGAAGATTATAGGAATACAGATGAAAGAGTACCCAATTGTTTTAAAACCTCCTTATCAGTCTGGCTCTGAACCCTCAATTATTTGCTGGGCTTCCTTGTTTGTTTTTTTCAGTCAGCTTTTACATGTAAAATGAGAACCAGAATTAGTTATCAGTTCTGTTCTTAACTGGATTTATTTGTTTAATGTGTTTGTCTTACAGGCTGTATAATGGTAACCCTGTTGGAAAGCAGTTTGGGCCAAAATGCGCTCGTGGTGACCGCATTGGCTGCGGCATACACTCAGAAAACACAGAAGCTGGTCTTATTACTGTCTTCTTCACCAAAAATGGCAGAGAGGTGAGTTTTCCCCAAGGCTTTCAATGTTTGCAATGTCTGCATGAAACAAATGAACATTAAATATTACTAAATTATACTCTCTTGGTATAAGTAAATGCATTAAAGAGACATTTCTATCTATTTTAGCTTATACCAACTATATATTAAAGGAGAATCTAGATTCCTTACTCTTATTTTCCTGATTTTGTTAGGTTATTTTCACAGCTGCCATTTTTGATCCACTTTAATCCGACTCTAGTTTGTTTGCCTTAGAAAGTCAGATTCATTAAGGCGTAATCAAACTCTGATGCGAACCAAAAATGTGAACTCTGGTCCGCCTACAAACCCAGATCTGGGTTCAGTTGAAGTGAACTCTGATGCAGTTTGAATGTTTATGTGAACGGAAAATGGACTTCTGGCATTCTGGGTAAATACAACCAAAACAAATACATGCGTCTATCGCTAGCGGGAGAAATGTCTCGTGGTTTTTTTGTCAAAGACAACAGAAAAATCGTTCAACCACTAAAATCTGATGCTACTCCATTTTGATTTATATTTCATGAAAATGAGGTTTTTGTGTAATTTCCTTCATTGGTGCTTGGTACAGCGCCACCACTGGTGAGGAGGGGAACAGATTTTTCAATAGTTTGGTTTTATTGACAGTGCAGTGTGGAAGTGAACTGCTGCAACTGGAAATGTAATAAACGTTGTAATTTTGTTTCCCAATCGAACTGAATGTATTGGACTAACAGGTGTGGAAATACCAAATAGATAAAAAAAAACAAAACAAGAATATACAGAGAGAGAGAAAGAAAGATGGTAAAGGACAGATAGAGAGGGGCTTTTGGTTTAGAAATGTTTTCCCTTCATAAATGTATATTGTTATCTCATTTAATTTCTAAAATATGTATTTAATATCACAGAATAAGATGTATTTTACAATAAAGTCAAATACAATTATCAGAATATTAATAATAAAGCCAGACAATATAAATGCCAGACAATTAAAATGAGAATGAATTTCAAAGAAGACATTTAATGCTTAATTTTCTAAAATAAAAAAGAAATAAATACACACTTTTGTTATACATCTGTTGTTTTTATTGATTTATCAGACATTTTTTAAGTTTATTTCCTGTCTGTCTTGTCCAGGTGGGTTCAGTAGAGGTTCCTGTGTCGTCTGAGGGCCTTTACCCGGCTGTAGGTATGCACTCCATGGGGGAGGAGGTGAAGGTCGACCTGCGGGCGGAGTGGCTCTTAGAGGAGGATGATACCATGATGATGGTTGACAGCCATGAAGATGACTGGGGACGGCTCCATGACGTCAGAGTCAGCGGCATGGTAGGAAACAGAAAACGCCGTCTGTTGAACTTCCTTTATTTTTTTATGGATTTTAATCATTTCTGTCCAGCAGTGTCTCTGAATAATTATTGTCTAATTGTCAAAAGATTTACTTTCATAAATAGCAACAATGAATTATAAAGTAAATTGAAAAAAATAATAAAATGATAAAATTTAGAGACTGTTTTTATACACAATAAAAATGACCTGTATGCTAAACAGCTGCAGCATTATAATCCTGCTTTAAAACATTACATGAATGCCATCAGATTGTTAAAATGGCAACAGATTTATTTGGCTGCATAAAAACAAACTTTGTGTCTTATGTATCATGATCTCGGTTGTGCTGTCAATCAACTTGTATCACCGTTCAGGTTCACTATTATAATGTTTGCAAACAATTTGACTTAAAAGCCAATTCATTATATTGTTTGTTTTTATGTGGATATTGATTATATCATAGTGTTTATTTAATGTTGTACAAAAAACTGTATTGATTGTATATAATTTTAAATATTCCCATATATTGGAAGTCTTGGTTTTTATTGTTGTTTAACTTTAAAGAAGAAAAATACCTATGAATACATTTTTGTTCAAATATAAAAGTAATTTGTGTAAAAATTATCTGCATTTTAGTTTTAGCACTGTAGTTTTAGTTTTGCTAATAACTGTGTATATTCAGACTGAACATGTGATCATAACAGTACACAGGAAAGGTTTCATCTGGGGAAAAAAAAGCCTCCAGATGAGTTTGTCAAGCTTTTTTAAGTTGGATATGAATTCAAAATTATTCCAAATAGGATTAAAGGAGCAGAGTCTCATCTCCGCTGCAGATTTCATTAAGTATTTTTGCTTTGTTGTGTTCTTAGGGACCATGGAAACATTTCCTCCATTTTGATTTGCGCCTGTGCATGCAGCACTTTTCCAGCCTTTGTGGTTTCCGTGGAATTACCGATCTGTCGTTTGGTTGCAGTAGATGCTTTGCATCTCTTAAGCTCCTCCTGTGATTTCACCCGCAGCGCCTCTTTAATCTTTAGCCTATACCGTGGAAGAGTTTTTACACGTTCCTGTTTATGTAATCACTGTTCCGTATAATGGCCATCTTTACAAATTAAGAAACGGGGAGCAAGTTGACGGGAAGATAAATAGCAAATCTGACTGGTATGCTTTTGATGAGGCATCACTGACACATTCAAAAGCACAAAAAACACAGAGTAAAGTAGTGATGGTAGTGACTTGTCTACAGCTAAGTCTTTGCTTTTGTGAACAGTTTACATTACGATACAGAGGACGGACGCTCCTTTTTGGAGCCAAGATTCATCTGCATTGTTGCCAAACATCTCTTCCCACACTCAAAAACACCAAATCTTACCAAGTATTTTTGGTCTAATTTCTTCACTTGAAATAAGACAAAACTAACATACAAGTTCAACAAGATGTTAACCTTTGCAACTATGTCATTTAATCACTCGAGGCGCCATGATTGACCTCAGAAGTCATGGACGGGAGTATTGAAGAGAGCAACTGAAATAGTTTTCCCAAGTTGTTTTCTCCAGTTTATTCATGGCTTCTACTTCTTTGAGTCAACTAATTTGTTTGTGAGTGTAACACACAAAGGTTGGAGCTCATAGATGGCGGTGTTTACAAAAGTTGCAAATAGCTAGCTTAGAAACCGACCCGTACCTCCTCTCTACTGATGTGTTGATCATCTCAATTTGATGCAGAGTTCACTATAAACTGTCCTCCACTTATGCTCTTCTGTTCCATTTTGATCCTTAAAAATTGGTCATATTTGAGCTTTAATGTGATCGAGCTCCATTACAGCTTCGTGCTCCATTACAGCTGTGAGCTCTAAGTTCACTGCATTCTTAATGTCTATACTCATTGTTACGACCCAAGGCCTTTTCCTTTGGGTCTCTAGCGTCCATGTTTTGGACTCCTTAATTGGTGCTGATTGGAAGTGGAGGCAGCTGGCCAGTGTCTCCAGATGACGTCAGATCCACCTTAAGATGCACCACTTTCTTTGACTAAGCAGCTCATTCTTTTTGTCTCCCTGCCACTCTCTCCTCTTCTCCCTTTCTTCCCCAACCAGTTATGATTTTTTGTTAAATAAATTCCCTTTTAAGTTATCCCGGGTGTTGCTTCCCTTTCATTTGTTATGGTTTAAGAGCCGGACCATAACAAATTGGGGGCTCGTTCAAATTTATGTTAGGTTTGTTATGTTAGTTAATTAGTAAACATTGTTTGTTAATTTAACTGGGAAGCTAGTATGGAAATCTTGAGTTTAGTTTTGGGGAAATGTTTTTTGTTTCTTTTTTCTCTGGTTTGGGGTAAGTTGCTTGTTTTCATCTCATCTGATGAGCTCACTGGTAAGTCTTGATTGTTGTCTGATTTGTGCAATTCATTATGTCTGATCTGAACTGGTTCCCCTGTAGGCCTAACGTGTCTCCCCTTTGGGATTCATGTGCTCAAAAACAGTAGTGCGAGATCATATGGTTGGAGCAGTTGTCTCGGGGGCACAGCCATAGTGTTGGGGGGGGTTGCCGATTTTCTGGTCGCCTTTTCCACTCTATTGGTATTTAGTGCGTAAGTACCCACCGTCCCTGATCTCTGAAGACTAGGGTTGAGCTAGAAAGTTTCTGATAGGCAGTTAGAGGGGAGGTTCGGGTTGGTTGTTTTGCACAGATTGTCAGCAATTAAACTTTTGAAACACTGTTTTGTGATTAAGACTTTAGTCATGTCTGTGGAAGGACAGAGGACCTCCACTTATGCTCTTCTGTTCCATTTTGATCCTTAAAAATTGGTCATATTTGAGCTTTAATGTGATCGAGCTCCATTACAGCTTCGTGCTCCATTACAGCTGTGAGCTCTAAGTTCACTGCATTCTTAATGTCTATACTCATATATTCTCTTTGTTCAACAAATTAATGAAAATTTGTGGATTTTTATTAATCCCAAATTGCTGTGACGAATGATCCAGCTAAATACAATTATTGTAATTTTAAAGTTAATGAAAGTTGATGAAAATTAACTCAATCACAAAAACTTAATTTGCACTGCGTTTCCAGCTCTGCCACAAAATGACCTTTCAGTAATCTCATTGTGCTCAGGGGCCAGACGCTAACGACAACAGGGCAGCTGGTACCACTCTGTCATTCTGACTGAATTAGTTGAGCAGAACGGCTGCTTAACATCATTCACTTCATCTCTGCATCGAAAAGATCCTGCAGACAAGAAAACTGCTCCTTTTATTGCACCCAATTTAAAATTAATATTGAAAAATGTTTGACTTTCCAGCTTTTTTCTTTGTTCTTTCAAGGAGGTAACTGTAATAATGCGTCAGGAATCCAGTGGATTATTTGTAGACAAGCTCTTTAGCTTTGACTGAAAATTGTTTTGGATTTATGTCAAATGAAATGGACACATAGATGTAAAAGAAAGAGGAAAAGAAAATTGGCAGAGTGGCGGGGTACAAACTTAAAAAGGAAAGAGAGAGATAAGAATAGAGGAGAAACAATGATAGAGAACAGAAGAAAACACACTTGAAGTCTGAAGGAGAGAAAAATACAGACCCAAGAAACCACTTTTAGCAAGACATTTTCCCCACATTATAAGTTCATTTATCTGCCAATAGAACAAGTACTTTTTCATTAATATTAAGGAATTATTTTCCTAAAACAAGTGCCTATTTCTAGCTGAAAAGTCACTTTTAAGTAAGTTTGTCTTATTACAAGTGTATTAAGAAATTTTCTCTAGAAACTAGACTAAAATTACTTGGTAAGATTTTGTGTTTTGCAGTGATAAACGTTTAAGTTCTAATCAACATTTAACACTGGAACTGGAAGACATTTTAAATATCCCACATAAATAAACAAAACAACAGAAATAACAACAAAAAAAAGAATTATGAAGTCGAAACAAAATTATCTCTAAAGAAAAAAAAAACTAATCGAGACCAATTTTTTGGTAGAAAAAATTATAAATTATGCAAATAGAAATTTATCGTGTGATTAATTGATTTATTGATTTATTGCTTATTACAACTGGCCACATGTTATAGCAAATGCACTGGGTGTAGTTGATGGGGAAATCCCATTATTGAGTTGAGTCCAGTCAAGAATACCTTTACCTGGAAATCCCCAGTTGTATGATAAGCAAAACCAAGTAGTAGTAAAACTTTTGTCAAATCATCTTAAAATCATTAATATCTCATCATTCACTCTATGAAAATCATAGCTCACATGATCATAATGTCAAACGTTTGACCCAAATCAGTTCCTTTTGCCTTAAACTGTTAGAAAATGCAATTAGCTGTCTATAAAAACTCTTCACCTGACCTTGTGTACCAAGAGACTTCTAGACGGACAGAAAACACATAAATTAAAAAGCCTCCTTTATTCCACTTCTTTTCTAACAATGGAGGCCTCTCCCTCTTCTCAAACCTGTGACTGATCTGTTTGGTTTGGGTTTTAAAGCTTCTTAGAGTTTACCACCAATCAATTACGTGTAACCTTGAATGTGATCGGCCGCCTTCGTTTCTTTAAGTTTACGCCTGCACACATGGATCCACGTATTTGTTTTCTACCTTCATCATGACTGCTCAAGACAAAGGTCTCCTATGCAAACACGGCCTGTGTGTTTGGTCATAGTCCACCTAATGAGGCTTTTTCAGCTCGCCACCCTGTTTGCTGTTTCACCGTTTCTCTTGAGAGGAGATATTTGGCTGGCGGTCCACTGCGTACGTGCGGCTCACTGCGAACTCGAGCCTGCAGTCCCTCCACCTCCTGTTGTCACAGCAGTCTCTCTGCCCACCAACTTAATCCCGTCAGCTGCGGATGAGCGGGCCGATAAGTAAAGTGGACGCCACCTGAGGCTGCAGTTGTCTGTTTCCCCAGTCATCCAGTCGTTGCTTTTTGAGCATCCGTTCCTCTCTGTGGCTCCCTTACGCCTGGGAGTGAAACGTCTTGCCATTCATGTCGTTGTCTAGGAGATCGCCTGGTCTCATGAAAGGAGGAGATGTATCGATAATACGGCAGGGTCTTCACCAGAACATCAGCTGATCTGTCGACACCATCATCTGTTCTGTTTCCATCTCTCCTTTCATCCTTCTTTCTTTCATTTGTTTGTTTTTCTTTTGTTCTTTCTTTCAATCCTATCTTTCTCTTCTTCCTTTCTTTCTAACTTCCTTCCTTTCATCTTTGCATTCCCCTTCCTTCGTCCCTTCCTTTCTTCCTACCCTTCCTATTTTTCCTTCCTTCATAACCTTCATTCTTTCCTTCCCTCCTACACCCATTTTCTTCATCCTTTCCTTCCTTGGATTCTTCCTTTCTTCCCTCTTTCTTACCTTGCTTCTTGGCTTCCTTTCTTCATCCTTTCTCTCCTGTCCTTCCTTCCTAACATTCTTGTTTCTGATCTTTTTTCTTACCATTTTTCCTCTGTTCCTTCATTCATTCATTCTTTCCTTTCCTATATTCCTTCTTTCTTTCCCTTTCCCTTTTTTCTCCATCTTTCCTTCTACATCACACGTCTCATTGTGGGACATCTCAGGTCTTCTAGCTTTCAGGAACCATTTAGACTCAAACACAGACAAAAAACATTCTTCAGCTGCATCAGTGTAAAAACTAAAGCCAAGAGTCAAAAGTTATGATGCAATTCCAATATTGACCAATCTAGTTTCCCAAGACTCTCTTCAAATACCTTTTGAGCAGAGGTAAGTGGAGAACCCAAAGATTTTTGACATTTTGAGCTCTAGTGGACCCCAAACTATTACCTCTGCCACCAGTAAAAACCTCATTAATGTTGTCAAAGTGCTCAGGCAGTGATTTGCTGTTTCCCACAGTAGTTGTATTTAAGTATATTATGTCATTTGTTGTGGCATCAACCTGCAACCTCCATCAGTAACAACATGAAAGCCATCAGCATCATTTTTGACATGGTAGCTGTCACTCTAATGTAATGGGTGCTATGTGTCGAGACATGAACGCGGGACCTCTATGCATGTCCTGCGGTGTTTGGCAGCAGTGCTGGCAGCGGCTCTTTGGGTTCTGTGGGTTAAGGCGTGGTTCTCGTGTGGCATGTTCCAGCGCATTCTGGAAATTATTTATTGTATTGAGATGCGGTTAGCTTGGAGGGTGGATTTGGTGCTATTTGCAAGTTTGTCATGTTCTTCTAACGTGTCATGAGTAGTTTTTTCAGTTGCAACCCATTACAGAAAATTTACGCCTTGTTCCCACTGTTTTCTGTCAATTTTTGTTCTGATTAAGTTGTCAAAGGTTTGATTATGCCTACTTTCCCTCCCATTATAGTGAGTTCAGGTATTTTACGAGACACTGCTACATATTCCATCAAATTTTCTTGGTGCCTCTGATTATTTTCTTAAGCTGCCCTTTGAGGCTTGATTTGACTAAGCACTGCAGTAAAGTTTGATTTATGGAAGACTCACCTCTGCAACTTGCTGGGCAGCCACCATTTAACTTGTTCTGGCAAAGGAGATTCACTGGCTGATGACATGCCATATTCCACTCAAGCTACTACAAAAAAGTTTTTGTAAAACTGCATGCCAATGATTCCCAATCATTTTAATCTAATAAAAAAATGTTTGATTATGTCAGAACAGAAATATTTTGTTTAACTTGTGCACAACTGACAAGTGAAAGAAATAAATTGTTTGTGAACCTCAGAACATTTTAGATTGCTGGATTTAAAATTGTGGCACAGCTACCAGTCGGCTGTCTTCTGTGCTACTCGGTCTTTTAGAAATGATGATTTATAAGGTGAATATTACATTAATTGTGGAGCGTAGAATGAATCGGGAACAGCTTTGGTGGCTACCTGAGCTGTGTTAAATTACTTCTGATGTTTAAACTTGGATTTGATGAGGATGTTGGACCAAACGTAACCGTATTTGAGTTTAAAGTTTGAAAAGCTGAAAGATTTGCTAATTGATTTCTTCAGTAGCCAAGCTAACTGTTTTTGGTAATGTTATACAACCAGGAGTCCTGTCAGGGAAAAGTCCTTCTGTTAATCTGATTCCGTTTGCATGTGTTAACAAATTACAGAACTGCAACGCTGTTCTGCCTGCGCTTGTCTTTCTTTATCCCATTGCACAGTCTGTCATCTGGAGGTATTCCCTTGTATTCATAGTCAGCACTGTGGTGGAAGTTCCAGTTTCAAATCTTCAGTTTGTTTGCTCTCCACTCTCTCCTACACAGGTGATTGTGAGCCATGTTTCCACAGAGGTGTGTGGAGATTAACCTTGTTTTATAACAGTCTTGGCATTGATCACCTAAAAATTCACTGGCTTTGCTGCATAGTCAAAGAGATGGTTAAAAAAAACATACCATACTTTGCATTTGTATTTAAAAAACTTTAAAGTAAATTGGAATGGATGCTATTTTATTTTAAGCTCTATTAATATGAATACTTAACATCTCTTTGGGGTTGTATTAATAAATATTAATTGAAAAGTGTAAAAAACAGGATGAGCTTTTGACAATAACATTGTATCTTCAAAAATGTAGCAGAGTTTGGTCAGACAGTGACGTGATGTCGTCGTTGAATTACCTTATTGTAGCTCCTTTAGCAACGTGAAAGGAGTTGTTTCACAACGTAACTTTTATGTCTTTATTTCTAGGGCCGCGTGTTGCATATGTTTCAATATTGACCGGAAACTATAACTGCAGTTTTAGGAAGCGAGGCATCATCACACAATGTGTGAATAGTCATTATAGTGATTTAAGTAGACAGTTACAACTTTCACTGTTGTTTTTAAAATAAACCAAAGCTGCCTGTGAATAGTAAAATCTGTTAATGCTTGAGACACCGTCTAGAAACTTTTAAATCCACCAACTTTGAAAGTTCTAACGCCATATATACTTTAATTAGCATTAATAAATGGTGCTTCTAAATTTGCTATTTTTCAGACGCCAGTCAGTTGTGTGTCTAGTAGCATTGCATTTTTGTATTTCAGCTTCCTAAACTCTTTGAGATATTTTAGATGAGCTCTGCAAAAAAAATAAAAAATTGGAATTGGGAGATTTTCTTCAAATAATTTAAAGTTAAGTTCCACATAAAAATACTGAGCTGTGAATATGCTGGGGTCCACTCTCGGATAAATCAGCCCTAATTTGCATTTTGGATGTTTGAGGCTTAATTATATTCATAGAAACGACTCTTCTGTGCTGCAGCTTCTTAAAGTTTTGAGTCTTCTCTCACTAACAGCTGTGATTAAAGACTTCTTTTTCCAGGACAAACTAATAGCACATTCACAAACCAGAAATAAAATCCATTTAGCTTTTTATTTGATACTCTGGTCAGCCTGAAAGTCGGTCATTTCAAGTCACCTTCTGGTTTAATTTTAGAGCATCCTGAAGCTATCTTGCAGTAGTTACTTGCATTTGTTAATGTTTCTATTAACATTTATGAATCCTTGTTTTATCATTGCAGTTTTTCTTGAAAATTTAGTCGTCAAAATGCAGACGATCAAATTATTTTTTAGGATTTACTGACTTTTTTCCATGACTTTTAATTATAACCAAAACATTTTGGTGTTTTGGAGTGCCATATAAATGCCACAACAGAAATCAAAAAAAAAATTTTGCTTAAGCAAAAGGTTTTAAGTGAAATCTCCTAATTTTAGTTTCGCCTTCCTTTAAGACTTTATAGGTGTGAGAGGAAACCAGCAGGACCTCTCTCTGGGTGTTGCATCTGTCTCCCAGGTAGCAGCTCAACAAAACAAGGCCTTGCACATTACCATCACGATTCTCACCTGTCAAAATTAAAGGAGCGAGACGGCAATAGAAAAAGAGAGGGAGCGAGATTGTTGGCTATACCAGCGAGGCATGCTTCGCTCAAGGCTACATCTTTCTTTCAGCTCGCTGGTCTCGCTCTCTGTTACTCAGCAGCAAGAAGTAAAGAAGAAAGGTGTGACTAAGAGCTCACCACACTGAAACTCTTTCCTCCTCTCCCTAAAGAAAAACAGTTGTCCAGGCATGAAAGTACAGCGGGTTAAGGAGACACAAGGGTACATACGGAAAGGGCAGTCTGCAACAAAAAAAGCAGAGGATAATGTTGTAACCTGTTTTGGCTCTGGGGAATGTGAAAAGATTTAATTTTTGTGCAGAGAAAATGGTTAAATAATGATATTGTGAAACCTAGTTGGTTGCTGTTTTTTGGGTTTTCTTCCATTTTTATTATGATCTATTAAAAAAAAGAATAAAATTTCCCTAAGATCTCTTTTTGTCCAAAAAATGAATGCATTAATGCTCATAAATGACCTATTTTACTTTGTTGAGATTTTGTTTGTATCTTTTTTGTACCAAGAGAGACAAGTTGTGGCCAATAGAGTTATGTAACGGTAGCCGAAGGCATTATTATTATCATCATTATAAGGCGCAATTATCCTGTAAGGCCAAGTCACTTTACTGTATATGTATTTTCTACATAAGCTGTGATCATTTAAATGTCAAGGTTCTCTAACTGGTTTCCCCTTAGGGCTTAAATCATGTCAAAATATTTGTATGAAACACTTACGTGTTTCAAAAAAACGTGCAGCTAAGTAGGATACATTTAAAAATGTAGAAAATACTCAGGTGTATGTGCATAAAACAGACTATTTCAAAGAAATTAGAAAAACTTCAGTGACGTTACCATTTATTGAGTTTGTTTGGAGCAGTGATTGTTATAAATTATCAGGTCTGCTGGGAGGATGAATCTTCTGTAATGCTCCTTCGTTCACCAAGGATGGAGCAGTGAAGGAGCTCTCCATTAAGCCGACTGGCGTCAGAGAATTTGAGAAAGGAAAGACCAAAGTTAGCTCATGCCGAGACTATAACCTCATTAAACCAGGTCCAAGTAACTTGTTTTATTGCTCTTAGCGGTGCAGCTGCATTACGCATCTCCTCCTGCTGTGGATATAATTAAAAGGAAGCAGCTGAAATGAGCCATCCATGAACTTCACAGCAGTAAATACAGTGCCATGATGACCAGGCCCTTTGCCAAGAAAGATGCACCTGAGCTGGGCTTCCCAGCTGGGAGAAGCACACACGCCTCCAATTTGCACAGATAGGCTGGTTGCTGGGAGACAGAGTGCAAGTTGTGAGTTTTTAATGTGCAAAATATATCTATTATTGTACTCAGTGATGAGAAGTGCAAAGAGGATCTGATAAGATTAAAAATGTAATCTTATAAGAGTTGCAGTGACTCCCAAATAACTACTCCAGGCTTCAGAGCCTTGGTTTGATCAGCTCACTTCAGTGAAAATCACATTTTGAATTTTGTGCGCTTGATTCCTTTGACTATGTGATATGTACATTTTACTGTCCCAGGTTAAAACTTTTGGTTTTGCACTTAAAAGTGAGTAGCGCTTTGCTCAAGGCCATTATTGTTTATTAAGAATGCATTTCTAGCCAGTTTTTCAAAATAAAAGAAGCAGAATAACACATTTTATTCTAATGAGACTACTCAAGGATCTTAAAATGACTTGGTGTGGATGTAGCTGTCAAATGACCAGGTCAGTCGTATTATTATATTGGGAGGTTTTGGAGAAACCAGCCATGATTATGTTTGTACGGTGAGAAAATGTTTCTAAATGTTTTTTAGGGTGGTTTAACTATTGCTGTTACTTACAATTACTTAGCTAACATTGCACAAAAGAAGGAAGTTGATTTTCTCAGAAAATGTTTTGTCAAACATGGAACTTCTTTAACCCAGATGATTAAACTCTTTCCATGGGGTGTGTCCATTAAGTGTCTGGCTAGTGACAAGCACTCCCAGGTGGGGTTGCACACTCAGAAAGACAAAGGTGTAATATATCGGCGATTTTGTCCACCCCCCATCTCATCTGTCATCTCAGCCTTTCACCAGGGGCTGTTTTCATTTCTGGGTACTCACTCTCAAATACCGATGTTGAATGGAAACATTTCTCAGCCTAAAGGCTTTGTGGTTGCTCAGCTGCCCTCCTGCTCATCCAAATCCTCCCGTCTATAATAAAATAGATTAAAATAGCCTGGAAAGTAGCAGTATTATGATATACATCCCTGTCCGTACTTGTAGGTAAGTCACCGTGGGCGTTTTGGTGGGGATTTTACTGGGTTTGGACGCTTCAATTTATCACAGTGCCCACTCATTTAGGAAGCACCTGCAAAAGCTAGCTGTGTGGGTAAATCTCTGCGTCAGTCTGGTTCCCTTGGAGGAGGTAAGTCATGAAGTTCAAGTTTGATCAGGTGTGTTTTCCATTAAACCTGAACTCAGAGAATGAGCTGAATCTTAGGGATAGTCCTGTGTTCAAAACAAGGGAAAATATGATTCTTATTCCAATCACCACCTGGCTGCCTTGCCCTTTTGTTTCACCTGACACAACGCCATTGGAAAATAACACTCCTATTACCTTAAGTTGCTTTTGACGACGTAACATACACTATTTGTTTAATAGATAAGCCTGATTTCCTGGGGAAAATTTTGGACATGTTGGCAAACGAACATACTAACAATTCTGCAGACCACACACATTCTGGACACAAATGGTTTACATTTTGACCTCCAGGTTGAAGTGCTACAGAGCTTGGTTTGCAGAAACCAGCCACCACAGGGAGCTTTAAGAAGGGAAATATTTGGTGTACACACTGCAAAAACACAAAATCTTACCAAGTATTTTTTTAGTCTAGTTTCTAGTATAGGTAACTTGGTACATGTAAAATAAGACAAAATTAACTTAAATGTAACTTTTCAAAAGTAAATACATCTGCCAGTGAAAAAATTAATTTTTCCCATATTGTAAGTTAAGATATCTTGTTCCACTGGCAGATTATTTCACTAATAACTAGTACTTTTCCATAAATGTTAAGGAATGTTTTACTTAAAACAAGCTAACAATAATAAAGTTTAGTGTTGTCAAATTTCAGTACATTTTCCCCATGTAATTATTGACATAAGTTTTTGTATCTTGCTGAAAGGTTATCTGAAAGCTAGTTTTGTCTTATTTGAAGTGTATTGAGATATTTGCTCCAGAAACTAGACCAAAAATACTTGGTAAGTTTTTGTGTTTTTGCAGTGCATGATCCTTGTAAATGAAAACTTACAATCTCCATATCAAGACCTTGTTTCTGGTTACTGGAAACACAGTAAATAATTACAACCTTTGTCGTATTAAATTGGTGCACCTGACTATGGAAAAATAAATAAAACCTCATTTTTTTCTTTTCTCTGTGACTCTCTCTCAGCTCCTGGAATATGTTGGCAAAGGAAAGAGCATCATGGACGTTGGTTTGGCTCAGGCCCGCCAGCCACTCACCACCCGCTGCCACTACTATGAAGTGGAGATAGTTGATGCTGGGGAGAAGTGCTACATCGCCTTGGGCTTGGCAAGAAGGGTGAGCTGTCAAAGTAAATGCTTGGATAACTTCAGACACACCTGTGCTCAGAGGGGTACTCTCCGTACTCTCCTTTTCTTTAGCATTTGGCCGAAGCATTTTATTTCTACTTAGTGCAACAGAGTGAAAACAGTGTAGCTCAGCGGAGTTTAGTTATGTACATTTCTTCTTCCAACACTATAAAGTCTTCCTCAGACTTCCTTGTGGGAAATTTTTGCTTTCCATTTCCAGGAAATGAAATTCTCTCCTTTCACATAAATAAAAAGCTGTTGGGTAGTGAGGGTAGTTGTCTTGGTGGTTTTGATTTAAAAAACAAAAACAAAACAAGCATATCAATGTGCATGCAGTGAAGTAGCTCTTTACCACCACACCAGAAGCAAAGTTTTTATCTTATAGATAATTACATTAAACTAGATGAGTGCTTCTTATTAAAATATCCAGAATGTTGTAAAAAAAAAAAAGCAGAAATATCTCGAGATCTGAGTCTATAAATCTCGACTGAAAGTATTTACTCTTAAAGTGAAGAATGATTAGAAGCTGATAACTCAGAAAAACAAACTGCGCCAATAGCAAACAGTGATGTGAATAAGCAGCCACTTGAATTAAAGGAACAGTTCACTCTTTCTTAGAAGTCAGACCAGACGTCTTTGTGTTTGATTAAAAGTCAAAGCCACATAATTTCTACGAAGTTACCCAACTAATCACAGAAATGTCGCTTTTTGTCATCTTCACAAACAACTTCTTTGTTCTTTGAAAGCTAAACACACACATTCACTCCTTGTATTTTAATGTTTACTTTAGGTTACCTGCAGCCATTCCTTCGAGCTTAGAGCTCAGCACTATTTTACTTTATTAATTCTCGTGGTCCTTTTCCTGCTGCATCTGGCTCCTATTATAAAGCCATCAAGGAAAAGTGGCGTGAAAGTTGCAAAACAGTTTCCAGGTTTTCCAAGTAATCCGTTTCACCCAGCATGCAAACAATACAGGCTGGAATCTTAACACAAATCACTTTCCATTTAACCAGGAACTCCCTGCCGCTGTTTCTGCTGGACATGTTGACTTAAGGCTTTTTTTCCCTATTTTTTATTTTTTTATTTTTGCTGCTCAACTTTCTGAATAGACGTGGCCAGCTCAGCCTTTGGAAATATTGCAACAAAGGTTGACAGATAAATTTGTACCACACATTCATGCAGGAGTCAGAGCAAGCTCCAAATGATCCAGACTTTCCTACCCATTCCCCCACCCCTAACACCCCCTCACACCATTATCTTGTCAAATTGACAAATACCTGCTAACCTGAAGCCAGTTTCACTCATTAAGTCAAACAATGCCTATCCCAGTCCTCCATCCTAAAGCCTAATTACTCATGGACTCAACTGACAGCCCAAATGGGTTTGGTACGGTAAGGAGGAATTGGAAATAATTCAATGACCTGCCATTCAAAAATACAACCTCTTCCATTTTATTTCCATATCTCCAGTTGCAATAAACTAATGCTTTCTATGATTTGGCAGTGTGAATACCCTGAGCCCTCACATCCACAGCTCGGTGTTTGCTCATGCAGAAGTTCAGGTTTCATCCAGATCTCGTTGAGAAGCAGCAGGAAGGTCCAGCTCTCCGCTATAAATAAATACCTCTTTGACACCTGTGTAAGAGCGAGGCTGCACATGAGGCAGAACAGGAAGATGAAGTGCCATGTGGAAATGGGTTTTGTTTACGGCACGTTAAGCGTTTCAAATGAGGCTGCAGGCTTAGCACTGAGGTCGCACTTGTTCAGTTGAAACCAGAAGTTTACATACACTTCCTCAGAATTTAGTAGTGTTTATTTGGCACTTGCAACACTGCAAAAACACAACATCTCACCAAGTAATTTAGTCTAGATTCTAGTGCAAATATCTTAGTTTACTCTTATTTCAAGTGTACTAATTTAAAAGTAACTTTTCAGCAATATATAGGAGCTTGTTTTAAGTAAATGATTCTGTAATATTGATGAAAAGATACTCTTTCCACTGGCAGATTATTTCACTTTTAACAATGAAATAATCTGCCAGTGGAACTAGTACTTTTTCATCAATATTAATTAATTATTGACTTAAAACAAGCTCCTATATTTTGTTAAAAAGTTACTTTTGTCTTGTTACAAGTGTATTAAGATATTTAAACTAGATACTAGACCAAAAAACTATACTACGATCCAGGAGCGCCATTTGTTTTTTGGGGCACTGATTGACTGGAAAACTGTTGATGCTAGTAGTTCTTGGTACCACAGGTGAGTGGTGGAACAGCTTGCTCAAAGAGTTGATTGGTTTGACACACCGCAGTGTGAAACAGAACTGCAGTAGCTGAAAATGAAACAAATGTTGGAATTTTGGTCTCCAATCGAACCGGATCTACTGGAATATTAGGTGTGAAAACACTCTGAGTGTTTCTTTCCTCTGCGCCATCGAAGACATGGTACTACCATGACATGAGTTGCACCAAAGTTGGTTCTAAAATGCAGCGTTAAGCAGTAGGCATGTCACTTTAAGCAATAAATCAATGAATTGCACAATAAATTAGAACAAGCTCAATAATTTCCATTTTCATGATTTATTGATTTCTCTTTTCTCTCTATCAAAAACTGGATGATGAAAGTCTTCAGTCTGGTGCTTTGGTCTCTACTAAGCTACTCTCCTTTTGTTTACAGAGACTTCATTATTTATTTTATTTGGTGTTAGGTTTATTTATTTTGGATATTTAAAATGTCTTTCAGTTCCATTGAAATGTTCAGTAGAATTAGAAGTTTATTGATCATTGACAATATTTTCTTGCTTTATTATGCCATTATTACCATTATATTACTTTAAAATTGTCTCAAAACAACAATATTGACATTTATCACAATAACCTCTCAATTCTCAACATTGAGACAACATTTTTCAAAGCATTACAACAACAAGAAACAATGGTAGTATCCTTAGCATGAAGTTTGCTTTCATGATTTCAAATGGAGAGTACTCAGTGTTTGGACATGATGTTGTGTTTGAGCAATAGTTTGGATAAAATTACACAGCCTAATCTTCCCTGCGATCCTTATCTGCAATCCTGTCAGCAGCAGAGCAAATTAAGTAAGTTGTCTGTTTTTCTTTTTCCGCCCTGCATCCATAAAACTTTAAGGAAACGCCAACACAGATGCTTACAGATCAGAGAGTCATTGTTATGCTGTGGGGGCCTGGAGGTTTTAGCCTGATGACATGAGGCTAAACAAACAGACCTGCATTAGTTCTCCACATGGTCCTTGCCCAACCCCTATAAGTTTGGCACGTACAAACAGAGCCCACTGCTTCACCCTCCCATATAGTGTTCCTTCAGCACACACAACATACTCTCACGTCTGTGGTAATACCTGGCTTAAGCTTTATTTTTAGACCCCTCTGTGATATGTCAGTGTGATAGCTGCAGTCGATGATTTGTATCTCCTTCCACATGGTTTTCCTCTCAGCCCGCACCTTCACTGTCACAGGTTTTTCCCCTCGACCTGTTTACTCTTCCACAGTGTGGAAAGCTCAGATTCCACTTAGATGGGATGACCTGATATTGGAGGTCCTGCTCCACCAAGCTGTGGATGCCACCCAGGACTGCCATTCTTTTGCATTCCTGCTAGCAAACAGGTGTCGGACTGGTGTCGGACAAATCATCTCCAGAACAAAAGCCAAAGCCAATGGGACAGTGTCATTATCCACAGTGAGACGTGTCCAGTACCTACATGGCCCGAAAGGCCAGGTTACGGTTTCCAAATGCACACAGGGACAAAGAAACTTCATTTCTGGAGAAACTTCCTTTATTTTGATGAAACTAAAGTGGAACTGTTTGGACATAACCACCATTGTTATCTTTAGAGGAAAAAGGACGATGCTTCTGTCATCCTAACTGTGACACACGGCGGTGGCAGCATCTTATTGTGAGGCTGTTTTGCTGAAGGAGGAACTGGTGGACTTCATAAAATAGATGTCACCATGAAGGAAGAACATTATGAGTAAATATTGAAGCAACATCTAAAGGAAGATTGGTTTTCCAAATGGACAACAACCCTCAGCTTCGGGCCAAAGTGGTTAAAAAGTGGCTTAAGGACAATAAAGCCAATTTTCTGGTGTGGCCACCACAAAGCCTTGTGGGAAAATTGGAAAAGGTGTGTCTAAGAGAGGCGGCCTTCAAACCTGACCCAGCTCCACCGGTTCTGTCAGGAGGAGTAGTCCAGAACTCCAGCAACTATTGAGAGAAAGTAGTTGAAGGAAACCCAAAACATTTGATCCAATTCATATGTTTTGCTGAGGAGGCGTATGTAAACTTCTGAATCTTCCTCTCATTTATATAGCTTTTGGAAAATGGAAGTAATTTTGGTGATTCCAAGTGACCTAAAGCAAGAAAATTTTGGTCTGATTAAACTTCAGGCATTGAGAAAAAAAGATGGATGTGTCTTTTTATTCCGTGTATTTAAACTTCTGGTTGGGTTTTTCTGCACCTATAGAGAGTTCTTATTTAATGCATAAAGCACATCAAGACAGTAAAGTGATGTTCACAACAGTTACTACAATGATGGTGATGAAAACAGACATTTAATAGCTGGTTAGAGTTCTGCGGTCTGAACAGAATCATTATTGGATTTTCAAACCTTTTTTTTTTTTTGTTTTTCTTGAACCATTTCTCCAAATTACAGATTATATTGGTGTCTCAATCAGTTTTGCAAACTCTTGAGACGCTGCTCTTCTCCACATGGAGAGCCGGAGGAATCCTCGGGCTTGTGGTTAAGAAGCAGCAGACTTGGAGGATGAAGAGGTTTCAGGGTTGCAGCTGCATTCCTGTGTCTTCTTGTCTTTGTCTACTGATGTCTTACTCTCTCTTCTGTCTTTCTTTCTTTCTTTTTTTCTTTGCATTTCCATTTCTTGTTAACAGATTCCCTGCCGTGTTGTTAGATAAAATCCATGACGTTCCCTTGAAATGTTGGCGACCTTAATTGTAATTATTTAGTCATTCTTTTGTTGATTTTCCATCCCAACACAAGTGCTAATAATAATAATAATAATAATAATAATAATTTCACCTGCCTTCTTTGTTTTTGAAAAATTAGTCTAACTTCTCCAGCTTTTCTGGATGTTTGGTTAATTATTTTCTTTCCATTTGGCCATCCTCTGTGTCAGACTTATCATAACACAGAAATGAAAGGTCTTTTGTAGGCCTCCTGTTCCTGTTAATAATAAAATAAGTGCAGTAGAGTTTACTTAACAGTGAGGACAGAATGGAAAGAAGTAAGTAATCGTTTAGAAAAGAGGGCCAAATGGAAGATGAAAGATCATGAAGTCATTGCCCCGTTAATCTTTCCTCTTGTTCAGTGGTGTGTTTTTACAATAATAGAGGTGCAGCCTAGAAAACAGATAAAAATCGCTGGTAATTACCTCTGAGTCATCCCTTGATCTTATCCACAAGTGGGCCGATGGTTATTTCTCTTGGTACAGAAGAAGCACTTATCCTGCATATATTTGATGATGGAAACAGAGCAAGGCGATCTTGAGAGTCGGAGTAGTTGGTTATAGACTGAAATCAGTTTGCAAATGGTGCAGATGGTGTCCAACATCTGTCCTCGAGGAGCGGTGTCCCACTGATTTTAGATGTTTTGCACCTGAATTACCTAAATTAAGTCAAGTTTATTTTCACTTCATATTTCAGCATCAAGGCAATTAAAAGTGCTTCACATCATAAAAACATCCTACAATCATAATTTATGACAAGCAATAAACAATACATTTTGTAAAATGTCGTCATCCAAATCACCTAGGAAATATATATCAAATGTATTTTATCAATGTTTCAGTTGCTATGAATCAAATTCAACTCTAAACAGGTAGGTTTTTAGTCTTGTTTTAAAGGAAGTCAGTGTTTCGGGTGTTTTTCAGTTTACTGGAAATTAATCCAGATTAGAGGAGTTTAAAACCTGAAAGCTGCTTCTCCACGTTTGGTTCTGTAGACCAGAGCAAGAAGACCTGAGAGGTCTGGAAAGTTGAGACAACTCTGGGGACATTAGTCCTTTAATCCTGGAAATGATCTTCAAATGATAGAAGGCCGACTTTTTAACTGTCTTTATGTGGTTCTGAATGTTCAGAGTCCATCAGGCCTAGTTTCAAACCCATAATCCCTTTTTCTACCAGACTATCGGTAGATTACAGAAAAAGCAGGCATCAGATGCATTGATACAAGGATGGTTTGAAATGATGAAGGAGCCAAATGACTGGCGCTCTCATATCTTCTGAGGGTACAGAACCCTACAGTGACCATTTCTTTCGTTTTTCATTCAGGATTATCCCAAGAACAGACACCCTGGGTGGAGCCGAGGGTCCGTCGCCTATCATGCAGGTGGGACTTTCTCATGATTTCTTTCCAGCTTGAGGAATTTCATTCTTATTCCAGTTTAAGAGAAATTAATGAATCAGACTTCCTTTAAACGTCTGAGGATGCTGTTAGATTTTGTTGCTTCCACAATTAAAGAGTAAATTAGGACAAACCTACGACTTTTAAATCACAAGCTGCTAATAAAACATAAAGTGATAATCTTTTCCAAGCTTTCTGGTTTACTTTTACATAGATGGGAAATAGAATCGCATAGACTGATTGACACCTAAGTGCACTCAAATCAGGTTTTAGTTGCTGGACTAAAACTTGACTAAATACAGCAGCTGTTTTCAACTGACCTTGTTTTTATCAAAAATGACTTAGATAATTATTTTAAGAAGGTGACGATATCCAAAAACAATTAGAAAATTTTTATATATTGTCCTATTCCTACAAAAAAAAAAAATAAATAAATAAATAAAAATAGCCCATCCTTAGTCTATTGTTGAGTAGGTAAAATAAAATGCATATAAAAAAACATTTTTGGTGATTTTAGTTTTAAAATTTTTTTTGAGCCATGAATACTTTTGAGGCAACAATTTTGGCCCTCATGACAGAAGCTACGTTCACACTGCAGCCTGAAGTGACCCAAATCTGATTTTTTTTCCTCTTAATGCGACCCGTATTTGACCTTTCCTGACAGCCTGAACAACAGAGATTGGGTTTTTTCGAAGGCTACCCATGCTACTTCAATATGTGGTCCATATCTAATACATATCTAATACATGTCTGATCTTTTCAAATATGAAAAGAACGGCCAGGATTTATCCAATCTCAACAAACATCACTATTCTACCCCCTGATATCCGTAAGCGGGAAGAAAAACAGCCATGGCGGACCAAATGAGGACTAAGTTGTTAATGTGCTGGTTCTGGTCGGACAACAATATACACTCCTTCATAAGCATCCACATTTACTTCTGCAATCGTGAACATTTCTTCTTCTTCTTCTTTTTATGGCGGTTAGTTAAACTCTGAGCACGCTAAGTGTGACTTTAATGACTTTATATCTTTTGGGGTTCACACAGGAAATCACAAACAAGTCGCAAATATTTTGAAGTGTGAACGACCACGCAAAAAAAAGTTATTTCTCAAAAAAATTGGAATTGAGCTTTAAAGCCTGCAGTGTGAACGTAGCCAAAAAGTTAGCACACAAACGTTTAGATGGAATCCTATCAATGAACAACTTCACAGGAATGTTGAGGTCTCAACACAAACAGCTGGAGAGAAAAAAGAAAAGATATTGTCAGGTTGAGATGGTGATCATATCTGGGAAAGCTTGGAGTAAATAAAACCCGTCGTGAGTCATCTGTATTGTCAGAGTTTGTTCTCGTTTCCTGCAGATCTTTGAAGATTATCTCTGTAGGGATCTGAATAAAACATCCACAGCTTCCCATCCCAGGCTTCAGCACCCTTCACTCTCTGAGCTGTGAGATTAGCTGCCCTGATATGGAAGCACCTCATAGGTGGCTGTTATTATTCTGAACAAGATACTCTTCGTACCCTTTATCTCACAATCAGAGGAGGGTAGAAAACCCAAAAAGGAAGAGAATTACTACTTCAACATAGTTGTACTCAAGTAAAAGTAAAAAGTATCTATCCAAGATAATTTAAAAAGTATTTAAGTAAAAAGTTTACTGTTAAATTATCAATCATTTAACATTTAAAAATTACATAATCAGATGGACCAAAATATAGTTAAGTGGAAACTTTGGTATTATAAGGATGAAAATGACAAGTAGAAAAAAATAATAAAATCAGGCAAAATAAATTTTTTCCAAATCAGTTTCTTTAAAAAAAAAAAAAACAAACTATGAAACTACAGGTGTGTGTCTGAATCTGGTGAACTTTTGGTTAAGACATGTTTGCTTTTCATTCGGTGAGTAGAGAATACAGAAATTTTATGCAAGTAAGAGTAGCAATACTTCATAATAAAGTAAAAGTAAAAAGTACAGTTTAATAAAAGTACATTTAAAAAAAACTCCTCAAATAAATGTAATTGAGTAAATGTAATTAGTTACTGCAAAACTCTGCTCACAATGCTTTGCCACATCATGTTAGTCCTTCTCTGTCCAGAGCTTTTAGGAGACACCTGGACTTTATCTCTGTTGATCTTTCTCGTTGTAAATTTTTGTTGCTTCTACTCTAAAAATGGCATAAAAGTCACTTTCTGTTTGCTAGTTTTTGCCACGTTATTTTTGGAGGGTGCATCTGTTGTCCGGATCAGCAATCAAGGAACATTTTCCCGTCCACTCCGCGCATTCCCGGCATGTTTTTAGTTCAAGTTTATGGTCTTAAATCCGCCATATCCCATTGCAGATTGCAGTTATGGTTCCGGATGCATTAGTAGTAATAACAGTTGATGCTGGACGTCCTGCCGGAGTCTGCGGATGATGCCTTCGTGCCGAGTGACAGACAGGACCAGTCATTTAGAGGCTGACTGTGCCAGTGCCAGAGCTGTTGCACTGCGGTCCGTCTGGCTTGGCCGCTGCTTGCTGGACGCCACAGATATGCGCACGCCCCTGCAGAGCCGCCATTAATCTTATTTGTTAGTGACTGAAAATGATCCGTGTGGTTTTCCATGCCGTGTGTAAGAGGTTTGTCTTCCCATGCTTGGGATACGGTGAGAGCTCCGGTCCGGCGGCTCCTTCCTCTCCTCTCCGCTTACAGCCCAGCAACCTCAGGAATCGCATGTGGACACTATCTGGCAGGGTGGGGTGACAAATACCTAATGCAAAACCAGCTTTATATGCACCGCAGAGCGCCCTATCACCACAGCATGCTTCAATAAGAGATTATTAAAACTTTAATTCCCTTATTTTCTGTCTGCTGTTGCTAAAAAAACTCATGTGTTTGCGTTTCACTCACAAAATCTCACCAAGTATATCTGGTCTAGTCTCTAATACAAATAACTTAGTACACTTAAAAACAGACAAAACTAACTTATAAGTGACTTTTTTGACTTGTTACATTTTTCTCATTTTATAAGTGAAATAATCAGCCAGTGAAACTTTTGACTGATTTAAACGCACACCACAAATTATAGCTCACTTAAATATACATGCACAAAGACAAAATCTTACTAAAACTTTGTCTAAGAGAATGATCTTAAGCGTGTATATCTATTTAAGCAAATAATTTGTGGTGTGTGATTTAATCTCAACCATTTGCTGCAAAAACGAAAGTAGATTTCATCTACATTTGAAATAAGGCAAAACTAACTTGCAAGTAGGTTTTCAGTAAGAACTAGGAGCTATTTTAAGACAATAATTCCTTAATATTGATTTAAAAAAGTACAAGTTATAAGTGAAATAATCTTCCAGTGGCACCACACATTTTATAGCTAGAACTTTTTAATCAATATTAAAGAATTATTGACCTAAACAAACTACTATTTCTTGCTTAAAAGTTACTTTTAAGATGGTTTTGTGTAATTTCAAGAGTACTAAGACATTTGTAGTAGAAACTAAACCAAAAGTGTTTTGTAAAACAGTGTTTTTGTAGTGCTTTAATTCATAGCAGATGTTGGGGTTTATATTGATTGCAATAAAATTTTTAATTGAAAGGACTCTTGATTTTACTTGGACTCCATGTGATGCTATTATGACATCCACATAGCATTAAAATGTGGTCCAAATCCATTTTCTTTCCCCAGATTTTGTTATTTTCACTACAACATTTCCACTTAAATTTATATTTTGGTTTATCTGATGATTTTTGGTACTCTGCCCAGCTCTGCCTGGTGCAGGTTAGCGGGTCATGGGGCCATTAACCTTTTTAAAACCTCTCATCTTTGACTCACTCGTGCTGTGACTAAACGCCCGCTCCTGAAGGTTTGTCCCTCCCGACCGCCATCGCCCCCATGCAGCCGCAGATAATGCATAATGCTATTATGACATCCACACAGCATTAAAATGTGGTCCAAATTCATTTTCTTTCCCCAGATTTTGTTATTTTCACTACAACATTTCCACTTAAATTTATATTTTGGTTTAAATTTTAATTGAAAGGACTCTTGATTTTACTTGGACTCCATGTGATGCTATTATGACATCCACACAGCATTAAAATGTTGTGTGAGCATCAGCGACATGCTCTAATTTGATCTACATCTCCAAAAACAGCTGTCCAATAGCAACATGTTATCTAAAAAGAACAATGCCTTCTTACCTAACAGGGCGTCAGGGGTTTAATAACATAGTTCTATAACAATTTAAGGGGGCACTTTATCTAAATTGATCCTCGTCCTTCATAGAGGTTGATGTCATAAAAACTTATTCACCTCAGTGGAAACGACATGCTGTCCATACGGGGCAATATATGCTGGGGCAAAAAGGGGGAAGTGCCCCCTCAAACAAACGTCTTGCCCCCTCAAATGAAACCACAAATAACGGAACATCTCCCTTATCCGAGGTTCTGCTGCGCACCGTGCTGAGCAGGCTGCGGTCTTCTCCTGTCTGTCTGCGGTCAGGCTGCAGCTCAAACCATAGACATAATATAAGAGTAGACCCCGCTTTGGCTGCTCCGGCGCAGGAAATACGGCGGCCATCTTGGAGCGGTATACCCTCCTACTTTGCTCAACCAAAACAGCAGAAGATGCCTCAGCACTGAGGGATATTGTTGTTCAGATCGATGGACTATTGATGTGAGGGCTCCACAAACAACATTTCACAAGTAAGATGGACATATTATTGTGTATATATTGTGTTTAGAATATTACTTTACCGTATTTATGTCCACCGGCGAGATACCAGCTAATATTAGCTACAGTGCTTGGTGTAATACGGCTTCAGCACCGCTATGAAGGCTAACTGAGATTCCGTAAATCTAAAGAAATTAATTATTCTCTAACATTGACTTAGATTTTCTGACACAAGAGCCTCCATTAGAAATGAAACAATTTAACAAATATTATAAAACTTATATTATGTGTTATAACATTCACCAGCAAAGTTTACACAGGTGGTAAAGACTATGTAATTCTTTCACTCTGTCAAAGTAAGATACATCCCAAATCTTCCGTTTTTGTTTTGAAGGTTTCCTAAAGACACGATGTGAGGAAGAAGTGGGAAATATATTTAAAGAGAGACGGATTCACTGCAGCACGGATGAATCTCGCTTCGGATTTTGGACTCAGTCTCAGCTGCTGAATAACTTTGAAGCTAGAACTCGTCGGCTGAAAAACATATACATATGTCTATATATATATGTATATACATGTAAACATGTATCCAATATATATTATTCAGTATTAATCATTATTTATTTGTGTCATTATTATCATTATTTATTTGTGTTTGAATAGTTATATAAATATGTATTGATATTGCTAAATAATTTATTAAATAAATCATGAACGGCTGTGTGCTTTGTAATATGCCCGTCATACATCAATATCAGAATATTCCATTCCTATTCTATTGTTACAGCCACTGAGCATATTTAAATATGCTGAACTATGTCTTAAAAACATACTTAAACAATACAATTGTTTATAAATGTAGGTTTGATAGATGTTTGACTAA
>NW_006800576.1:28832-43963 GCF_000485575.1 Poecilia formosa | reverse complement strand
GTTTATTTGTAGTAATCCAGTGACTTGCGGTCAGGGGTGGCAGGGGGGGGAGAGGCTCACCCGTCATCATGGAAAAAAAAAAAGAATAATAATAAAATCATTTATAAAGATATTTTCACCCTGTGGTTTGTATTATAAAGTACCTATTTTTCATGTAATTTACCCAAATCTAATTATTTTTTTCTTCAAAGTCGCTGAATTGTCGCATTTTCCCATTCAAATGCTTGGAAGCGAAGCCGGTGAGGCAGCAGCAAGCTGAGCCTCACCTGGGATTGCGCAATCTCTCGCTCACTGCACCGGTTGCCATTCTATGAGAGCATGCTCCTCCTGTCTGTACGTCGTCAATAAGATGGTTAAAAACCTTTAATGTATGAAATGATTTTCAATAATTTAGCTTATGTATTTAATGTACTGTGATTTTATTGTCACCAACTGTGTGTGTAACGTGTTTCGTGTGCTGAGGAGCGATCATAAACGGCAGAGAACAGATTCGAGGTGAGACAGGCAGTTCTCGTGCCTCATCGCTGGGGGCGCTCATGATCCCCGACATTGTGACTCCACAACTGCAGAGTAAGAGACAGTAACAGCGAGCTAGCCATACAGTAGCTGGGCTGATACAGAGAGCGAGAACGACGTGGTTTTGAGGTTGTAGGATTTCTCTTTTGTCTTTGATAAAAGACAACAAGCAGTACCTTCTGCTAGCACCAAGCTAGCATGTTTGTTTTGGTTGTACTTACCCAGAATGCCCTACACTAGGGGTGCCCAAGGTGGGTCCTTGAGGGCTGGCATCCTGAATGTTTTAGTTCTCTCCCTGGTGGTAGTATAAAGCTTTTCAGCATGTCGGTTCTCTTCTAGGCCTTCTACTGAGCCCTCTTTGGATCCAGGTGCATTAAACCAGGGAGAGAACTAAAACATGCAGGTTGCCGGCCCTCGAGGACAGACTTTGGGCACCACTGCGCTACACTTTAGTCTACTTCTTGCCTTTGGAGTGGTCTCTGGTCTGGTTGGCATTGACATAGGCGATCAAATCGCACCAGGGTTCATTTCAACCAAACTGAGACCGAGGTTTTTAGGCAGACCACAGTTAGCTTTTTTTAATCAATTACACATCCACACTTGCCCAAACAAACCAGACTTTCTAGAGTTTGATTAAGCAGACTAAACAGGGCTGGTGTGAATTTACCCTGAATCTTTCCTTTATGTTCCAGTGATATTGGTAGAATCATGTCCAGTACCGTATAGTTAAATTCAGTTGATCAAGTAGTAAAACATCTAAGGAAGCCCAGCCAATGTCATTGGATGTTTTTGGCAATTGTGGAGAAGAACCAGTCCCTTTTAACCAGCAAAACTCCAGCAGAACCAGCACCGAGCTTGGTTTTGATCAGCCATCTGCTCCGACTAGATTAGAGTCGAAAAACAGAAAGAAGAGAGAGAAAAACCAGAAGCACTGGGCTTTGAGTACTTTCTACGAGAAAGAAAAACAGAGTTTTTGACCAGGAGACACACCTGAACACAGAATCCCCAGAACCTGAGAAATAAAAATGTATCCAGAATGGGATCAACAGAGATAGAAACAATCCTTCTAAACATGAGTGTTAGTAAAAAGGAACCCTATAGCCACAAAGTAGGGCATCAATAACATGAAAAAAAAAACATTTAAAATACTGATTAAACCTCTGTTCTGGGTGGTCTGACCCCAGAACACATCTCTTCTAATTGCTCTTTTCTGATTCATCTGGTTTAAGAGGCAATTATTTCTTCTTCTGTGACATCTAATCACGTTTGCCTGCTCGTCCTATGTTTGCTGCCCCATTACTTCCCACCATCCAGACCCAAACCTGGATCTATGCATCCTCACTTCCAGTTTCAGTCCTTGTCGCGCTCCAAAAAGGCCTCGTATTTTTAGCCTTGCTGGGCTGTGCCCCCTCTGTTTGCCTTGTGCGCTTTGTTGTTACAAGGGCCCGCATGGGAGCTGTAATGATACAGTGTCTGTCTGGCTCCCGGTGCTCCGATAGAGGCTGTTTAAACAGTATCCTGAGCTGGGGATGGATCCCATGACAACTCCATAAATATTTACAAGCAGCAGCCATCCCGCTCTGCTTGAGGAGCATTTGTCTGCAGGCTATCTCTGCAATGTTTTTCTTCTTTTTTGCTCCTTTGTTGTCTCTAACAACTGTAGGATGTGTTGTTTTGATGATTTTCTTTTAATGTTGTCGATGTCTTTTTATTTTGGTTGTACTTGACTGTTTTAACAAGCCCTGCTTCTTCTGGCTTTTGCTCATCATTGCCTGAGTGGAATGCCGGGATGTTCTGGATATCACGTTCCCAGTGGGTTGAACCTGATGTGGAAAATTGCAAAGATCTGAACATGATTGTGAAAGAGTAAAATATGAAATACGTACAGTACCTTCCTTCTCGAGGTGTTTTTCTTTTTGTGTCATGCAAACATTTCTGCAGTTTTTGAGATTTACTTTGTCCTGCAAAAGTATTTAATCTTCAAGAACATTTTCACATTTTGCTACAACCAAAAAAGTTGGCAGAGTGTGTTTTTGTAATCAATTATTCTGGTGATTAAGCCATTAATCAGTTTTTAAAAATTAAATTGATTAAATTCTTCAGATTTTTCATTTAAACCATTTAAACTTTTCATACACATTTTTTTTACAACCAAAAAGTTGGCAAAGTGAGATCTAACACTTGTTTTTCCAATCAATTATTCTGATGATTAATCGATTAATCTGTTAAAAGATTGGCACATCCTACAGATTTTTAATTTAACCACCTTTTTACACACTATTAGAATACAGTAAAAGATGCAAATAAAGAAATATTTCAATTCATATTTTAAGATAAGAAATAAAAATGTTATTGCCTAAAATGCAAAACCATAACATTCCTTTAGTGTATGTTTGATCATTGCTTGTCAGTGGAAGGCTGATGTGTTGTCAAGTCATGTGAAGTCCAAATAAAATACATAGATTTTTGTGGTGGAGGTTTGACAAAATGTGGAAAGTTAATGGGCTTAAATGACCTGAAATGAAAGTGTGATCAGGTGATCCTGAATTAATCAGACGCATGTCTTTGACAGATGATGGGAAGATCTTCTACGGCATCGGAGTCGGAGATGCTTTCGGGCCCCGCTGCTTCAAAGGGGACATCATGGGGTGCGGCATCATGTTCCCACGTGATTACAGCCTGGACGGAGACGGTTCAGGTACCAGGAATTACTCTGGTTTCTCTTTTACTCTGAATCCGTCTGCTGCCGTTTGCTTTGGGGTGTAAAACATCCTCACAAAGGCAACATTAGCTACTTTGAAGCCTTCAGAGTTGTGAGATTCGTCAATATCTTTAATTTTCTTTACAGTTTTTTTTCTTACTTAATCTCTGGTTTTACTGGTTCTTGGTTATTTAACTCTCCATTTTGTGTTCAGCTGACGTGGAAGACTTGGGTCGGCTGGAGGCCAGACCCAGTCAAGATGGCGTCCAGAATGTTCTGTATCTTAACGGTGAAGACGAGGAAGAGGAGGAAGGGGACGAAGTCGCTCAGGAACAGCAGGGAAAGAAGGTGACGGTGAGGTTTTTTTTTTGTTTTTTTTTTCTAATGCAAACAAAATAAATACAATTTATAAAACACACCAAGCCAACTACACAAAAAAACTCAAACTGCAACTTATGGAGAATTATTTTTTTTTGTCAGTTATTTAGTATTTTTGTATGTCTCTTTTTGTTTCTTTTGTGTATGTTTTTTTTCTATTGCACAATAAATACCATTTATAAAAGCTACACAAAAAGCTCACAATCAATCAGAAACTTCTACAGAAAAAAATTAATTGTAGTTTTTTTTTCGATTTTATTTATAGTAGTTCTGTATGTTTATTTTTGCTTTTTTTTTTCGCTATTTTATACTTCTGTATTTTATTTGTCTGTTAATTAGTAGTTCTATATGTTTTTTTTTCAATTGCAAAATAAATACCATTTATAAAAATGACACAAAAAGCTCATAACCAAGCAGCAACTTCTGGAGAAAAAAATAATGATAGCTTTTTTTCCATAAGTTATTTAGTAGTTCTGTGTTTTTTAAAAATATTTTTACATTTTAATTTATTCACAAATTAGTGCATATAAAACAAACAAATTAGGCTAACAAAAACAACAGGTATTTATCTATAAAATAAATAACCAATTAGACAAGAGAATGACTAACAACAAAAATAAAATAAACACGTTTTAAAAAGGAGGCAACTGTGAGTTTAACAGCATGGCTTGTGATGAATACACAACAAATTAAATGTTAAAGCCTTTGGTTCATAGAAATGACCCAGATGATGATAATTATTAGGATTTCCAGCTGCTCTCCGATTTGTTTTGGCAACAAAAAAAAACAAAACAACTTTTTATGGACTTTTTCCAAAAGTCCATAAAAATCAGAAAGCCAGCTCAATTTTGAAGTATTTAGATGTTAAAGTTCATGATAAGACAACAAGTCGATGACTAAGCAAGTGATTCTTATTGGAGCTGAAAAAGAAACAGTGCGTCTTTAAGCTTGCAGAGATACATCTGGATGACCCACATGTCTTCTGGAACAACAACGTCCAGTGGACGGAGAAACGGGTAATAATCAACATGTTGCAATGGCCCAGTCAAAGTTCATGCCTAATCATGACTGAAATGCTGAAGGTGATGTTTTTACTAACCATAATGAACTCAAGTAATGCTATCTCCACAACAGTGTGGATGTTATGGAGACTTTATCAGAGTTCATCTCCAAAACTGGCTGCTGGTTGAGCAGGAAGGAACCCTGAAACTGGAGGCTGTTCCTCTCATTGTAGCGCCTCTAATTCTGAGAAACACAAGCAGCTACACGTTCTGAGAAGGAAATGTTCCTGTGGTGAGACACAGAACAATGGTGTGTCCAGGTAATAAAATCTGCTCTCTGAGGGTTTACACTTAATTAAAAAAAACAGCTTTTATTTGACTTCAGTCAGATTTCATGCCACAAATACAAACTCCAGCTTGAAAATGTGAAAATATACCAATTCTAGGATGGCTAAAATTATTTTTACCGGTTAACCGTGGTCTCATATTTTCATCCCCAAACATCCGGACCACAGAATATTAAACATGAGCTCAACTCTGAGGAGAAGGTCCATAATAAATGTAGCTAATTAATTGGAAAACAGTCTGAATCGCAGCAAATGTTAGATCCACAGAAAGAGACAGACTGATGAGATCACAACTGGTTTTAATTCAAAAACATCAGCTTTTTGTCCGTCCGCCCCTCCGTCCGTCCGTCCCTCCCTACATCCCTCCATCTCTCTCTCCCTCCCCCTTGCCCAAGGTTTAATCTCTTTTTTTTTTTTTTTCATTTCAATTCTTCTTAAGGTTTTTTTCCTTTAGACCGCCTCTAACCTGGTCTGTTTGGTCCAATCCAGTTCGGTCCGGTCTTGAAGTTTTGAAGATATTAATGAAAGTTCAAAGGTCAAAAGGTCAACCAGGCCCTGGTTTGTGCAGCAAAGATTTTTGCTGCTTTTACTTTGAGGATTTTGATCTTTAAAACAAAAGCATTTTTCTGCACAAGCGTTTGACACCAATGTTGTTAGATTTGAAAAAAATGGGGGGCAACTTCACTCAGGCATGAATTTCTACAAGACAAAAATGAAAAATCTGGGTTTGAGTCCATCAGAACCAGAACCCTGAGGTTCTTCATTACTGAGGTTTGCTGCAAACATCGTCAGAGTCCCTGGCTCTGATGACGAACAGACCGTAATGGAGACGCTCATCACTGGAGCAGAACCGGAGCTGAGAAGTAACTAGTTACATTTACACAATTACATTTACTTGAGTTACTGTTTTGAAAAATGCATTTTTTACTGCGCTGTGCTTTTTACTTTTACTTGAATAATTTAATTAAGAAGTATTTCTACTCTTAAGTTAATTTCTGGGTTTTCTACCCACTGAATGGAAAACAACACAATTTAACCAAAAATCACAGACACACACCTGCAGTTTTTGTTAAAGGTTCATAAGTTTATTTCTTAAAGAAACTAATTTGGAAACATTTTATTTTTCCTGATTTTGTTGTTTTTTGTTACCTATATAAATTGTTGTCATTTTGGTCCAAAATTTCCACTTAACTTGATATTTTGGTCCATCTGATGATGTAATTTTTAAATAATAAATGATTGATAATTTTGTCAGTACTTGAGTAAACTTTTTACCAAATGCTTTTTTACTCTGACTTGAGTCATTTCTTTGACGGCTACATTTTACTTTTTACTTGAGTAAAAATATGTTGAAGTAGTGCTGCTCTTGAGTATAAATTTTGGGTTCTCTGCCCTCCTCTGAGCAGAACCGAACCGGACATTAACCGTTTAGAGTTTAGAGACCTGCCAGTGGGGGAATCATCTCAAGGTGTTCACCAGAAAAGATTCACCGAGCGAGTTCTGGGTCTCCTGAGTGCCAGGAAAACCTGGACAAACCTGTCCGGTGGACGAGCCAAACCACACAGGAAAGATGGAAATGAGCAGTTTGTACTTTTTGAGTTACTGCAGGAAGGTCCAGTCTTTGACTTTGTCCAGTCAAATTTAATTTATGTATTTTATTTGGGAAGCAATTTGTTCAGTTTTTTAAACTCTTGGCCTGTGGTAGAGCTTGAAAGAGGGGGATGATGAGCAGTTTGCTGCCTTTCTTTGGCGCCACCTGTTGACCATTTGCTGCGTTGTGCCTGATCCAGGAACAGAGCCCGTTCTCCTGAGCACAGCTTTAAAAACCTTCACGAGGCACCTTTAACCTGTCGACTTCCTGGCACCACCGCAGAGCTCAGCAGGACCGCACCAATTATTTCATATGAGCCTGGAGGCCAGAACTGCAGCACAATGCCTACTTTCACATTTTAATGCAACCTGGATCTTTGTTGGACTCACCAGTTCACCAGACCTGGCGCTCTGCAGGTTTCTTCACAGCAGGGATTTCCGAAGTGTGGTCCTGGGGCCATTTAAGGAGGATTTTGTTTGGCTCCTATGTCCACAATTCAAGAAATTAAATAAAATCTTTGAATGTTTATTTATTTAGATACAAGTATTTTTATTTTATTAACCATGTTTCTGTTTTCTTTGATTACACTTTGCTAAAACCAACAAGTGCTGCCCAACTTTTGTTGCCAAAAACAAACAAACAAACATGGCTAATAAACCCCCATAAAGTTTAGGAAGATATTTACCTGTGATTTAATTCATCAGCTGTTCAAGGCTCTGTTTATACTTTGATCAACAATGATTTAGATTCCTTTTCCACAAAAATTAGACTACTTTGCTTTAATAGTAGATTTTATTTATAATGCCCTCTATATCTTTATCAAAATATTGTCCATTTATTTTTGAAGAAATAAAAACAACAAATATCTTCAGAAATAAAACCTTTCAGTTTTAATAAAAAAAAAAAAGTGGCCCTCATGTTTTCTCCACTTTACAGTTTTGGCCCTAACGACAAAAAGTTTAGACACCACTGCTTTACGGTCAAATCCTCCAACGAGCTCTGGGTTGATGGAGGTTTAAAGCGCAGCGGTTCTGACTTTATTTATTTATTTGTAGAGGTTTGCATAAGACTGACATGACACCATCATAAACATAAGAGCTGTTATAAACATGAAGAAGCCTTTGTGAATGTTTGACTGTTGTCAGGAAGCATCATTTGGTAAATAATGACACTTCTAATGCAAAGTTTATTTAAAACTTGAACTAAGAATTACTCTAAAAATGTCAACTTTGATATTTCTGTAAATATTGCAGCTTTTAATGATGGTTGCATTAAAAGTTGCAGTAACAGTGTCGGCTTTGCATTATTTTATAAATAATTTAATGGAAATTTTAATGCAAAGTATAATTAAAAGTGTCATTATTTACCAAATACTTCTTATTGACAACAGTTAGACCCATTCATGAAGACTCCTTCATGTTCATGTCTGGTGTTATCTCATGTTTATGTCATGTCAGTCTTATGCACTCCTTCAAAGAAAGTGTTACCTTATTTTGGCACTAATGGCTGAATCTTTGGATGCCGCTGCTGTGCAGTCAAATCCTCCAACGAACCCGGGGCTGCTGGAGTTTTGAACGCAGAGGTTCTGACTTTGTCTAGACTCGCCTGCACACTTGTGCAAGCGGAGACCGGGGGGGTCAGTGAGAGGCGGCGAGGCCGACCGAAACCCAGCTGGGTGAGAGAGCAGAACGGGCCAGGATATAATCCAGGGATTTGTCCTTATTTATTCAGCAGGACACATTAGTCCCAGTGCAGTGGCACGGCACGCACTGTTCTGCTGTTGTTCAAGCTAATGACCTGCGTTTCTCTGGCGTGTAATTAAACAGGTTGGAGTGGGTGGCACAGTTCATGTTTGATATGTGACTCAGTCTCATTTATCAAAGACGCACACTCGGTGGTACTCCACGTTGTTGTTTTAGTGCCGCTGTTTGGGCCCAGACTTTGGAGAGAAGCCGGCCGTATTAGCGTTGAAAAGCTGCGGCGATGTTCTTCGGGGAACAGCTGGATCATGTTTGATCAGTCGCTGATTTAGTGGAGACATGTTCTGTAAACATTGACTTTCTCCCCCTCAAGACAACAGACGTTACACTCTCACCTATTTGTTCAACCATATTTCCTAATTGCGCATAATTCCTGGTTGCTGAACCGAGCGCTCTCTGGCAGAAAGATTTTCTCTTTCCTTTTGTCCCTTCAGTGGTTTTACCATCAATGAAAGCTTGAGTTAGGGGTGGAAATGAACATTTTCTTCCAACTATTTAAACAACTTAAGCAGTTGTCCATCTTTTCTTGGTATCAGTAGCCATCCATCCGTCGATGACCTGTCCATTTGTCCTTCCAAGTTATGTGTGAATCCATCATAAACCTGTTCTTCTGTTCATTTTTCCATTTCTTCAGCCGTTGTCCATCCATCTTCCTGTCCATCTAACATCAGTGAATCAGCCTTGAATCTTCTGTTAACAGGAGCCAAATAATGAAATATTTGTTCCTGTTAGCCCAAAATCTAGATTTTCTAATTAAATAAAATCCTGTAGTCATTTATTCCTAATTCTGTGGAAAAAATTAGGAAACATTCTACATCAAGGCAACCATGGTTTGGTCGCCAGCTTATATATCTGCATATGTTTCAGGATGTTGTGCATCGCTTCAAACAACAAGAACAAGTGCAAATATAACTATTTTGTTAAAGCGTGTCCAAAAAAGTTAGTTTTGTGTTTATATACACAAGACATGTCCACTCAAAAAATAATATTATTTAAAGACCATTTATTTCAGAACCTTTATTAAAAAACGAAACACATAATATAGATTAGTTACACATAGATGGATATTTGAAAGCCTTTATCGTTGTTAGCTATGATGATTTTACCTTTACAGGTGATGACAACATGATATTAAAATTAGCATTAGCATCAGACCAACAAATAAATCTATTTTTAAAATCTGCTTAAAAGGTTGGTATTTTCGAAAGGCACTTTTAATCTGACAAACAAGAATCATTGGGACTGATATTAACCTGCAAAAATGGTAGCTCCCTTGTTTTGATATGACTTGTTGACTATTCATCACTGAACAGGAATGAGCTAGGCTAACATTAGCTCCTTTCTTCCCCTGTTTGTTTTGATATGACTTGTTGACTATTCATCACTGAACAGGAATGAGCTAGGCTAACATTAGCTCCTTTCTTCCCCTGTTTGTTTTGATATGACTTGTTGATTATTCATCACTGAAGAGGGGTAAGCTAGGCTAACATTAGCGCCTCTCTGTTTTGATATGACTTGTTGATTATTTAGCTTCTCACAGGGGTAAGCTAGGCTAACGTTAGCTCATCTCCTTTCTGTTCTGATATGACTTACTTAGCTTGTAACAGGTAAGCTAAGTTTTAAATTGAACGTGGTTCTTAAGTGCAGATTGTTGATCTGTATTGTGGATTCATCATATTAACAGCATTTGGCCAGTGGTGGGTGCTAATTTCCACTCCTGCTAGTGGTTTGTGTGTTTATTCTCACTGCTACGCCTCTGCTCTCCTCTAGGTGTTTTTCACCAGGAACGGGAAGCTGATGGGTCGACGGGAGATGGTGGTCCCGCCTGGGGGTCTGTACCCCACCGTGGGGATGCTGAGCAGCGGTGAGAAAGTCAAGGTGGACCTGCATCCTCTCAGCGGATGAACCGAGAGGTCGTAAGCCAGCGCACGCACCATCCAGCTGCACACACGCACGTCTTCCTCTGCACTGCTCCGGATTTTATTTATAAAACTAATCATCGCAGTAAGAACAGACCACAAGCTCTGGCAGCAACGGTTACTTCTATGCAATCTGCTCTGCTACCATCCTCCTTCTGCATGCACTTTGTTTCTGAAACATTGAGCTGGTAAATGCCCTCACGCGGTCTCGCTTTTATCCATTTGTCACGACCCCGAGCAAAGCGGAGAGAGGCCAACGTCAGTTTGTTTCAGGGAACAGGACTCCCTCCCTCTGGGCGATCAGGGACCTCACATGCTGCTCTCCCAGAGCCAGACGTGGAGCTCCTCCGTTTCCTCATAGCTGCAGAGTCCTCCTTAAATCAGTGTTGCGAAACAAACCAAGCATTGGGTGCGTCGCTGAGCAGCGTCGCGTCGGATATTTTCCCTAAGAGCTCAATTTGCAGCCAAAATCCAAATAAAAACGGGTCAGAAACATTTTCTACATGCCATCTTTGAAAAACAAATATTTAAGTGAATTTATCTCGTTCAGGGAATATTTGTGTGTTTTAGCACTTTAATAGATAAACTTTGGCTTTATATTCTGGATCCAAACTGTGAGCAAAGGCAGAAACTTTAAGAACCAGTCCAATACTGACTGATCAATTTATGCAATCCACATAAAAAAGTGTAAATAAATGACTTAATGTTTGGAAGAAAGATTTAAATCTGCTCAGTTTGATCTCCGACTCCAGTCCTGAGAGTTGCTATGCGCCAACCTCTAGATGACCTTTCAACTCTGCAGGGGCCTGATAACAACACATTCATGTAGTTCAGGTGTTTTGGAGAAGGAATGCATCTAAAAGTTGTAGCTCTCAGGACTGGATTTAGACTCACAGCTTAATGTGAAAACGATGCTGGATATTTTCATGCAGATGTTCGTTGTTGCATGCTCATTGTCTCCTGCATGTCACTGAAGGGAGGCAAGAACAATTCTGCATCACAAAGTTCAGGCTGATATTTCCCTTTAAATGTTCCCAGATTTCTACATTGAGCTGCAGAGTTGAGTCTGTTTTGTTTCTCAAATGACTAAAGTTTGATGAAACGAGACGCGTCAGCGATATTAAAGTTTATTAATTAACAAACAACAGCCTCAGTAGAAAACTCCTGGTAACTCCTCTTGCTGATCACCAGATTGGTCACACTCTGATGTCCAAAAGAATTAATAGCCTGGCAGATTTTGATGCAAAACTATTTTAAAGTGGCACAGACATCTCTCAAAAAATTATAGGACAATGTATAAGTATGTTATAAATATATATACTTATATTTTAAATCTGTGGTCTGTAACTTGTCGAAACTGTCACTATGTCATAACAGTATCGCATGAGACAGATAATATGAAAAAAATCGTTCTCCTTTGCCTTGTCTCAGTGTTAACTAGAAACAACCAATCAGAGCCAGGAGGCCGGTCTTAGCGCTGTCAATCATCCTCTATGTGGCACTGCTAGCAGCTAGCAGAGCCTTTTGTGAATGCTAAAGCTAGTTAACATGGCAAAAAAAAATGGTTTTTCTGTAATGGTGGGTTGTTTCTCCGCCATTAGCACATTTAACAGCGAGTACATGAAGTTGATTAGCAGCGTTAAGACCCTCCTCTTTGCTCTGACTGGCTGCTTTTGGTCAGGAGCGAATCATTTCTTAAGGCGGTTGCATTAGCTCAGGGAGGAGGTTGATCTTTTTACAGATTATTTGTCTTATTCTGTCACAACATGGTTTTAACGAAGATGTAAAAAAAATTTAAGTAAAAGTTACAGCTGCTGCAGCTTTAATAAAAAAAAATTGTTCAGTCAGATTATTTCCACCCAGAAGAAACACGTTAGCTACTTTAAATCACTTCACAAATTCACCCAACAAAAACATTACGAAATCAATCAGATCAATGGTTAGTAAGGGCAGTGAGGCATTCTGGGTCGTAGGAATCAAACAGCATCAGCAGCGTGAGGTTAACTGAGGACAGGCTTTCTGGTTCTGAGACATTTAAAAGAGGACACCGACTCTGCCGACCCAATCGCTTCAGGCAGCTTCAGGCAAAGTTCAGCGGCTGCAGCCACAGTCGACCCACCTGCCGGAGAACGGTGAACCGCACTCAAAAAATCAGCCCTGAGTGGAAAAATTTCCCATAATGTGATGTTTAATTCTAACATCAGGTTCTGCTGGGCCAACCTGAACGCTGTGATGCAGAATCCAACATCAGCAAAAGCTTTGTGATGAGTCTGGTGGAGCTGGTTTCCACATAACTTTAAAGAACCTGAAAATAATCGAATCTGTAAAAATAAACCAACTAGGCCTGTCATAATAACAAATTTTACTGGACGATAAATGATCCCAGAAGTTATTGCGATAAATGATAATATTGTTGTTTTGAGACCATTTTCAAGTAATATAATGGTAATAATGACCTAAAAATGCAAGAACACATTCTAAAAGGTAAATAAATCTAGTGAATATTTAACACTGGAACTGGAGGATATTTTAAATATCCAAAATAAATAAACAAAACAAGAGAAACAACAAATAAAATGAATTATGGAGTCTCTGTAAACAAACTGTCCTTCAAAAAAAGGGCTAGTGTACACCAGAACATCAAACTGGAAACTTAGTAGAAAGAGAGAAAAACTATAAATCATGCAAATGAAAATTATTGAGCTAGGTTTAATTTATCATCTCTGTTTTGGTCTCAACTATTACTTTTACTTTTTTTAAAGGACAGTTTTGTTTACAGACTTTTATCCTCCAGTTTTTGGCAGAAAATGTTTTATTTTGCGATTAAATGGTTTATTACTTATTGTGACAGGCCTATTGTCTTCTATAAACAGAGTTTATGACATAAACCAACACAAAACTGTGAAGTGGAAGTGAAATAAAGTTTTTTAAAGATTTTACATGGAAAATTTTGGTATGCATTTGTATTAAACCCCTGTTACTCTGATACCATGAAGAAAATCAAACAGCGTCCCTGTTTGTGGTTCAAAACATTCAGATCAGAACCAACATGCAAATCTATAAAAAATCAAAAGTACTTAAAAATCTAACACAGAAAAACTAATTCATCTCTATATTTACAATTTTTTATTTATTTAAATGAAATACATATATAGTGTCAGTTCTTTAAGGTACAGCCACCACGAGCATCTGGTAAAGGATGAGAGGAGAGATTTCAGGTCCAAAATTTCTTTAATAGAGCTGGGAGTGGTCTACAGCTATTATTTTTACTCGCTCTAAACAGTTATTTCTAATTTGTCCAGCAGATGGTAGCAACAGACCACAAATAAACCACAAACCACATTATCATAATCTTAACTCTTTAAATTGTCATATATATGTATTTAAGTTGCACAGATATACAAATCCTGCTTAAACATTTACTTTTATTAATTTACACGCTCCCGGTCTCCAGCGATTACTTCTTCAACTTTCTGCTCATCTAACACTGAACATGTGCTCTTACAACAACAATGACTATTGGCAGCTTGAAATTACAATTAGCCAATCACAGAAAACATTACTCAGACGACTTCCTGAGCTCTTAAAGTGATACATACAGTTATTAGTCCATTTCCAACAATAATAAAACAAAATATTTTTGTTGAAAAGTTAACAAAACAATTTCCTTGATAGATGAATCCTGCACCCAAACTACAGCAAGAGAACTGAGGTAAAAGAAAAAAAAAAGCCAGGGGCAAGACATATAAGGTACAAAAGTTTCTAGACAAGTGATTTATCTTTGAACCTGAAATAAGCAAAGGTCACAATGCAGTCCGACCAGCCTAGAGTCGAAGAGGTTGCATTTGACGACATCGAAAGGGAATTACAGATACCCAAGAAACCCAAGCGCAAGACGAAGGTGTTATTTGCAGTCTGGTTGGAGCTGCACGCACCTGAGGAGCTAAAGATGTCTGCTGAAAATATCGGACAGCAGGACGCTCCACTGGTGATTGAAAATGAATCGATCGCCAAAGCACAGGAGACGATGGATCAAAAAGGGGACAGACAGCCACCAGAGAGTGACCAGGTACCATTTAAAACCTGGTCAGAGGAACACGTCCCTGTTGACCAAAAGTTTCTGCAGGAAACATTGAAAAACAGAACAATTCACTGGTCAGTGAAGAAGAGTCACCGCTAGAGTGCAGGAGACAATCGATACAGCAGAGAAGGAACAGCCCTCCAAGTCTGAGGAACAGCCACCAACAACGAGGCGAAACAAAAAGAAAAAGATACCGTTTTAAGTCTGCTTGGAGAAGCATGCCCCTGCTTACCTGATGATTTCAGCTGAAGGTACTGGAACGGAAGATGTTTCACCAGTTACCGAAAAAGCATTGATCTCCGGACTGCAGGAAACAATCGATATAGCAGAGAAGTCCTTTAAGTCTTGTGCTGAAAATGTTAATAAGCAAGACATTTCTCTGCCTGAAGAAGAAGGTAATCTGGAAGATCCCTTAAAGAAGGAGATTTGCAAAGAGGAATTTGTGATTTCTACAAAACAGCTGGTCACCGAAAAGAAATCCATCTCCAAACCACAACAGAAAGTGGATCAAAAAGGGGAGAAACAGACATCTGCTATGGAAATCTTTCCCCGAGTCAGACGCTTGCATAGATCTTACGTTTCTTACTGAAAATAGTGACATTGATAACGGTCCTCTGCCTGAAAAACAAAGTTATCAGGCAGCTTTGCCCAGCAGCGGAAGGAAGACATTTTGGAAAGTGTTCCCCAAGTCAGAACCTCGGATAGATGTAAGTTTTATTGAAACCCAAAACGTTTCAAAGCCAGCACAAGAATGTGACGAGGTGGCTTCCTTGAAAAAGGAAAGTTATTCCAAGAATACTGTGATTTCTTCAACACAGATAGTCACCAAGAGGGACT
>NW_006800576.1:18755-28822 GCF_000485575.1 Poecilia formosa | reverse complement strand
ACTCTGATACCATGAAGAAAATCAAACAGCGTCCCTGTTTGCGGTTCAAAACATTCAGATCAGAACCAACATGCAAATCTAAAACATTGAAAAACAGAACAATTCACTGGTCAGTGAAGAAGAGTCACCGCAAGAGTGCAGGAGACAATCGATAAAGCAGAGAAGGAACAGCCCTCCAAGTCTGAGGAACAGCCACCAACAACGAGGCGAAACAAAAAGAAAAAGATACCGTTTCAAGTCTGGTTATAGAAGCATGCCCCTGCTTATCTGATGATTTCAGCTGAAGGTACTGGAACGGAAGATGTTTCACCAGTTACCGAAAAAGCATCGATCTCCGGACTGCAGGAAACAATCGATATAGCAGAGAAGTCCTTTAAGTCTTGTGCTGAAAATGTTAATAAGCAAGACATTTTTCTGCCAGAAGGTAATCTGGAAGATTCCTTAAAGAAGGAGATTTGCAAAGAGGAACTTGTGATTTCTACAAAACAGCTGGTCACCGAAAAGAAATCCATCTCCAAACCACAACAGAAAGTGGATCAAAAAGGGGAGAAACAGACATCAAAGACTAAGCGCATCAAGAAGAAGCCACTGCTATGGAAATCTTTCCCCAAGTCAGACGCTTGCATAGATCTTACGTTTCTTACTGAAAATAGTGACATTGATAGCAGTCCTCTGCCTGAAAAACATAGTTATCAGGCAGCTTTGCCCAGCAGCGGAAGGAAGACATTTTGGAAAGTTCTCCCCAAGTTAGAACCTCAGATAGATGTAAGTTTTATTGAAACCCAAAACGTTTCAAAGCCATGTTATTCCAAGAACACTGTGATTTCTTCAACACAGATAGTCACCAAGAGGGACTCTGGATCAAAGAGGAGAAACATCCATCTCCAGGTAAGCCCAAGGACAACATCCAAACAGATAATTTAACTGAGGTTCCTGTTAATCACACACCAGAAAATGTTCAAGGAGAGTGTTTCAGTGAAATTCAGAATTTGCCCCACTCTTCTGAAAAGACAAGTCAAGCAAAGTGTACATGTCTTGCCAAATTTAAGGAGTCTGCATTGGAATATATCAAAGTTCAGAAATACTTAATGAAACAGCTTGAGGAGATGTTCACTATAAATCGTAAACTAAATGCTAAACTTAGACAGCAGAAAGATCTGATGAGGAAAGGACTCTCAGAGAGACGCCAAAGCAAGAATTCAATGGTTTCTGTTCAAATTCAGACAGATTCACAAGACCGCTCCGTTATCGATCTGCTTCAGTACAACAGAGATGGATGTACAGGAAGCCAGCTATCTGTTAAAACCAGTCCATCGAACGATTGAATTGGAAACCCTCAGTAAAGAAAATGTTTCTGAACCAAACAGTGAAGAACAAGACATTTCAGCACCAGAAATAGTTGTAGATCAGACAGCTACCATCAAAGATGAGATTCACTCAAATGAAATGGTAATCGGTAAACGGTCTCCACAACACAACAAAATGGGGACCATCAAGATGAGAAAAAGCCATCAAAGAAATATAAACGTAAGAACCAGAGGAAGGCAGGAACAAAAGCTGCTTGTGAGCTGGAGACCCTCAATGAAGAAAACGTTTCTGGAAGAAACGGTGACCAAGAAGTTTCAGTGCCAGAAACATTTGGGGATCAGACAGCCACCATCAAAGACAAGATTCATACAAAAGAAACAGTGATCGCTAAAGTACAGCAGATCACTGAGGAAGAAGCCGTCTCTGGAAACCAACCAAATGGGGACCAGCAAGATATGAAAAAGCCACTGAGGAAATCTAAATGGAGGATCAAGAGACAGGCAGCAATGAAATATGCCTCTGAATTGGAAAACCTCAACAAGGATAAAGTTTCTGGAAAAAACAGTGACAAGAAGCTTCTGTACCAGAAACAGTTGGGGATCAGACAGCTGCAGTTAAAAATAACATTCATATGACTGAAACAATGATCTCTAGCCCCCAGAAAATCTCAGAAGAGGTAATGATCTCTGAAAGGCAACAAAATGGGGATCATGAAGTGAAGAAAAGGTCATCAAAGAAATATAATCATAAGAACAAGAGAAAGGCAGCATTGAAAGCTGCCTCTGAATGGGAAACAGCCAATAATGATAACGTTTCTGTAGAAAACATTGAACAAGAAGAAGTTTGAATGTCGGAAATAGTCAGGGATCAGACAGCCACCATCATAATCGAGATTCATAAAAACGAAACAGTGATTGGTAAACCACAGCAGGCAATTGAAGACAAAATGATCCCTGAAATACAACAAAATGGGGACCAGCAGGATGAGAAAAACACTAAGACACCAAAAACCGATTTAGGAATAATACCAGAGATCCTCCAGACACTTTCAGAGCAAATGGAGACAATACCTTGTAAAGTTTCAGAAGATGTAACAGGTGAGGTTCCTGTAGTTTCCACAGAAGGGGAAAGTGGTCTAATGGAAGAACAGAGAACGTCCTCTCCACAGATAAAGGCTACATTAAAGATGTAATTCAAACACCTCAGGAATCACAAACTCAAGCAGCTAAAGAGTCAGCTGAACAGAATAATGTCTCTGAACAAGAAGAGAGCCCCAGGAAGAAGATTTCACTGTGGAGGCGAATCAAAGAGGTTTTAACTCCATCATGTCTGCGCCAATTCAAAGATAGACGTTAAGTCTAAACGGCGTAGAGATCAGCTTATGTCCCCAGTAGATTAGATTTAAAAGGGGGGTAGGGCCACGTGTGTTTTGGGTGATTGGTGGGAATTGGAAAAAGAGCTGCTGTTGTTAATTGGACATTTTAATATTAAAAAGACAGGACTGCACGGTGGGAAATGTCTCCCTGTGTAGGTGTGAGTTCACTCCGGGTGCTCCGGATTCCCCCACGTTCAACAACATTGTGAGATTTGTATTTCTAATTCTAAACAGAAAATAAGGCAACCGCATTTATTAAAGGGAAATTTAGGAAAAAAAATGTAAACAACATGGAACAAAAAAATAGAAGCGCAAATACAAATGCATGCCACACTTTTCAGATTAAATGTTACAAGAAATATGACAACCAAGGTTCCTTTTTCTTCCACTTTGCAGTTACGCACCACTTTGTTTTGGTTTATCCCATAAAATCCCAATAAAAAAACATTTATTTTTCTGGTTGCAACGTGACAAAACGTGCAAAACGTTCATGGGGTGTGAACACAATACTGTGTAAAACGTGACGTAAAACTTCTGCACAGCATAACTTTGAAATCACATCTGCTGGCATCTTGGTTTCTCGCTGTTATGTTTTCATTTTCTTTAAAAATAGAATAAACTCAGCTTAAATTAGTCAGGTTTTGTTCTGACCAAATAAAAACTGGAAATAAAAGAAAATGTCGCTTAGATTGGAGCCAAACATGATTTTAATTTTTCCAAATGCAGTCGTTCCTGTTGTAAAGTTCTGCCTTGTTCAATTGCACTATGATATCCTGATTCACATGATCAATAAATGTTTTATTAATGTTAACAATGTATTTGTTTTCTCTTTTTTGTGCTCAAACCTGGTTATTTAAAATAATTTGCATCTTTGTCTTTGTTTTTTATTGGTTCCTCTGAAGCAGTGGTGACCAAAAGAATCATTTCTAAAAACTAAAATCACCAAAAATGTTTTTTTTTTTTTTACACTATTGAACAATAAAACCAGGCATGAAAAAACAGGATAATTTTTGTTTTATTATTATGTGAAAGGCGTCCAGCAGCTCGATTAAAGAAAACTGAAAAAAAGTTGTTGGCTGTTCTCAGCAATAAAAACAGGATCTGTGTCAGACTTGATCTGGAAACGCTTTGCTGTATTTAGCAGCAATTAAAAGCAGATTTGGCTGCACCAAGATGTGCTTTAGAGTACAAGTCAAGGAGTAGAGGTGGTCCTGGTTACCATGACAACAGAAAGAAACAAGATGATCACTTTGTGTCTCGGCAAACATTTTAGTAAGTAGATTTTTATTTAAAAGTTGTAATTTTGTCCTAATTTATTCTTGAATTGAGGTTGGGAGGCCCTAAAAATCAATCCAGGGGCCTCAAATGGCCCCCGCACCTCAATTTGAAAACTGTTAAGTTGTTAAAAAAGCAGAGTCTCTAAAACTTTAGGACAACTTTAGTATATGCACATCAAATGGATTAACTGTTTCTGCCCCATTTTATTGTTAATGATGAGGCCAGAAAGGGGAATATTTAATATGTGTGACTAATTAAAGTTGTATTATGATGATGATGCCGAGGATTTATTGAAGTTCTGTCCATAAACAAATACAGCTCAAGAAATTATAAATCATACAATGATTTTTGCACCTAAAATGTAACTTTTCTTAATATATTTTATGAACAACACTGGTTAAATAGATGTACGGGTTAACATGTGGAATGACTTTGGTCAGTTCTTTGGTGAATATTGGACCTTTAAAATATTATTTTTCCTATTTTCACTGCATATTTCTGCAGTTTTTCTACAATATGAACCAAACCAAATATTCATATAACTGTATCTCTGACCTGCACTGAACTCAGATTTTATTCATCTAAATTTGATGCTTTCAGAATTAAAGCATCAATTTTTGCAACTACTGACATCTAGTGGTCAGCTAAGATATAGCTGCCATTCTTTATATCTTTGAAAAACTACTTTGCTCATTTGGACTTAACTCAGTTTTTTAATTCTTCTCAGCTAAGAAATTGTCAGTAGAATTTATTTTTAGGATAACAAAATAACACAGAACTGTGCTGTGAAAAAGACTGAAAAGAATCTGAGCAGAGAAGTTAAAGAAAAACACAAAGAACAGACAAATCAATTAGGAAGGACAAATATGAACAGCTTTTTTATTATTATTGGTCCTGCTTCTGATTGGTTGGGAACATGAACATTATAACAAGAGTGTCAAACTCATTTTATTCCAGATCATATCTAGAGCAAAAATCTTTTTCAGCCAATTGTAGCAGAAAATATTGATAAACTATTAAACTGTTAATCGGTGTTATTACACTGATGTAATTTGACAGAATACCAATAAAAATGCCTTTGATTTGATTGCTAAAATATGAGGTTTTTTTATTAAACATTTTTTTAAATATATTTTTCATTGGAAATATATATTTAATATTTATAAAAAAAATATATTGGCTGAATATTTCTAAAGTGTTTAAAATATTAAAATAAAATGTTTAATATTTTTACACTTCACAAGTCAGTAAAGAATCAAAAATCACAGTTCATTTAAAAAGTTCAATGTATATTTTGTTTTTCCATCTTCAAAGTATTTAAAGGCATTTAGCTTAGAGGGCCACATAAAAACTTATGGCGGGCCAGATTTGGCTCACAGACCTCGACTTGCTTTAACTTCATCACTATTCATCTATATTCTCAATTCCTGAATAAATGAACTTTGGATTTTCAGGAATCTCTTCCAAGACAACCAAGGCTGCTTGTGTACTTTTTTCCTTCCATCGTACTTTCTATTAAAACAGCTTCTTTTAGAGAAAACATACTTTTTGTGAACAAGTCAGGAGTTCTTCACATCATAATCCTTGTATTAAAATTTATTTTAGAAAAACTAGGTTTATTTTGAACAATGAATTAACTGATTAAGAATGAAATAAACTTATGCATCTGTAAGTGCATGGTTTGAACACCAGAGGGCGCTGAACGACTGTCGGTAAAGAATTAAAACCCGTCTAGAGGTTTATTTAAAAAGTTACACAATTTGTTTTTCAAAAATAAAAATATATTCTCATCTGCAGAGTCACAGAGCTTGCTACCTTTTATCTGCAGAGAAAAAATGTTAAGCATTCATGAGCAAAACTGTCCAAAATACTCAAGTTCAGCCAAATTAAAGTTGCAATTTGTGAAAAAGTTTTGACGTTTTAATCAGAACTCAGACACAAAGACTTTGTATATAACAATTTATTTAAACAGCAACAGTTGGAGATTTTCTCCCCCGGATTAAAAAAACAAACCATCATTGCTACATCCAGTTATAAATCTTTAAAAATAGAAACAAAAAGATTCAAAGTGATAAAAGATGAAGACTAATTCAGAAAGCTGAGTCTGAGAAGCCGACAACCTGCCACAATAAGAGCTGACGCACTGCAAAAACATAAAATCTTTAAAGTGTTTTTGGTCTAATTTCTAAGGAAAAAATGTCTGTATATTTGAAATAAAAAACATAAAGGTAACTGTTAAGGAAGATACGAGGTTGTTTTAAGTAAATAATTCCTTAATATTGATGAAAGACTACAAGTTCCTCTTATAACGTGTAAAAAATGTCAAAAGTAAAATCTGCTATTTTAGGAATGATTGACTTAAAATAAGCTCCTCTATCTTGGTGAAAAGTTACCGAGTTAGTTTTATTTCAAGTATACCGAGACGTGCATTTGAAACAAGACCAAAAACTCTTGGTAATATTTTGTTTTTGCAGCGCGCTTCAAGCAAATTACTGAACATTTTAGGGAAATCGAAACAAATCGTCCCAAAAATTTTAAAATGATTCACCAGATTTGAAAAAATGTTTTAAAACGAGACGAATATCTCAGATGGAAGTGGTTCAGACTGTTCAGCGAGGCACATGACGAGTAGAAGAAGAAGAAGAAATCACTTTAGACGTCCTCCTCCTCATCCTCCTCCTCTTCGCCGTAGTACCTGTTCCTCTTGATCATCTCCTCCACGCTCAGCGCCTCCTCTTCCTCCCCTTTCTCCTCGACTTCGTCGCTGTCCCAGAATCCCACGTCCTGAGATGACCGGCTGGCCTCCACCTCCTCTTCGGGGGAGGAGACGGCCATCACTTCCTCCTCGGCCATCTTCTGTGGCTCCTCTTCCTCCTCCTCCTCCTCCACTGCGTCGCTCTTCATCTCCTCGCCGGAGCTGCTCTGGACGTCCACGCAGCTGTCTTCAGGGCTGTCCTCAGCGGCGGCGGGACTCCGGCTGCGGTTGCCGTGTGAGAACACAGCGCTGCGCTCCTTCAGGGAGGAGCTCTGCAGCAGCGAAGGAGAACCTCGGTTCTCCTCTTCCTCTTTTTCCTCCTCATCCGGCGGCCATTTTGCTTTGATCGGCTTCAAGGCGGCGGTGTCGGCGACGGCCTCGCTGCGGCCCGGCGCCTCCTCTGGCTCCGTTTTGGGAGGCCAGGAGATCTTGAGGCGGCGCGTTTCTGCGGGTTTGTCCGTCTTCTCAGGCGACGCCTGGCCCAAAGCCTCCATGGTGGCGGTCAGAACCAGAACCTTGGCCAGCGGGGAGTCCTCCACGCTGGGGCTGGACTGGTCCGATGGCGGGCTCTGCGCCTTCGGCTTGGTCCCGGGGCTGGACCGGTCGGTGGCCTCGTCCGCCTCGCCTTTGCTCTCCCAGAGCTCCTTGTGCGGCCGGTGGCCGAAGCCCTCGTCGTAGTTTCCTTTGGCCTTGAACAGCTGGCAGAAGTGAGGCTTGCAGTAGATGTTGTTGTGCAGAGAGGCGTAGTTCACCAAACTGGCAGAAAAGAGACAAAAATCAAAGAAAATAAATATTTAAGACATTTCATTGACTCATACCACAATGCAAAAACTATGCAGTCCACCAAATTTTGAATCATCTGAAATCATCTTGTTTTTTCTAGAAAATTTCAGAGTGTGAGAAGTTGGAAAAACTTGTAAATTTCTGAAGTTAATCTCAAAACTTCTGGGCTTTTCTCTTGCCAATTTTCAACATTTGAAATTCAGAAATTTCTCCTTTTTTCCTCAAATTTTTGGGATTAATCTCAATTTGAGTGCTTCTCTTTCTAATTTTCAACCTTTCAGACTCAGAAATGTCCCTTTTTTCTAGAAAATGTCTAAGCTGAACCTCAAAATTTCTGGGTTTTTATCGTGCAAATTTTCAACGTTTGGAGTTCAGAATTTTTTTTCTCTTAAATTTTGGTATTATCTTAAAATGTGTTACTTCTGAGAAATTTTACTTTTCAAACTCAAAAAATGTCCTTGTTTTTTCTAGAAAAATTCAGAACAAGAAAATCTGAGTTTGATCAGTCAAAAATGTTCTAGAAAAACCCCCTCAAATTCAGAGATTTGTCTCAGAAATTTTCTAGATCAAAAAAATAACATTTGAGTTTGATAAGTTGCAAATTGGCAAGAAAAATTAGAAGTTAATCCCAAAAATTTGAGGAAAAAAAAAAAAAAGAAATTTCAGAGCTCCAAAAGTCTAAAATTTGTGAGATTAAGCAATTTGGAAATTTCTGAGATTAATGTGTCAAATTTTCAAAACTCTGAAATTCTGTAAAAAAAAAAAAAAAAAAAAGAAATTTCTATTAAAAAAAAAAGTTCGGAAATTGAGATGTCATATTTTCCAGAATAAACAAAAAAATTTCTTAGATCAAAAAGCTGAACGTTTGTGAGAAGACAACTCAGATTTTGAGCCACTCCAACTTTTAATTTTGTGAAGGAGGAAGTTGACCTCAATATCTTCATTTTTGTGTCATTTCCTTCAGTGGTCCTTGGTGCAGCGCCCCCACAGGCAAGGAGGGGAACAGGTTTGACACAATGCAGAGTGAAAATGTAACATGTTGCTATTTTGGTTCCCAGTTGAACCAAGTACATCAGGTGTAGTTTTACCCTACAAACCCTACCTGTAGGTCCGAATGTGGCAGCTTCTTTTAGATCTGAGTTTTCTAGATTATAACACTCTTAACTGCGTCATAAATTACAGAAAACCTTCTCATCCATCAGTCCTCACCTCAGCTTGGTGTTGCAGTGCGAACAGCGGAAGCAGGAGCTGTGGTACACGTCCTTGTTGGCCACCAGCCTCTCCAGAGGATAAACCGTCTTCTGACACGACACGCAGGTCTCCCTCACAGGCAGGTGGAAGCTCTGCAGACAGAAAACATCCAGTCGGCGGCCATTTTGATTTGATTGGCTTCTTTCATGTTGAATTTATGAGCCTGACGTTCCCTGAGTGGACTCACCTTGGGGGGTTTTGAGTGAGGAGAGTCTTTGTGACCGGAGGACGGAGTCCCTGGACCAGAGCCTGAGGGGAGACACAGTTTACCAATAAGATATGTCAAAATGACCACCAGGGGGCGTGATTTTCACACTCAGAGGGTTTAAGATTTCGCAACAGTTTCAAAACAAAGAAGGGGGATTACCGTTGCTTTCTGGGGTAAAGACTCTCCTGCCGTTTTGCTCAGAATCAGGACTCTGAAAAATAAAATAAAATATAAATATCACAACCGACTTGTTCAGACAGGCGACTTTAACGAAGAAAACATCCACTGACAGTGAAGCTGCACTGCAAAAACATAAAATCTTACCAAGTACATCTTAGTACACTTAAAATAAGACAAAGCAAACTTTTGAAAACTAACATTTTGATGTTTAAATGACAGCACATGGAAAAATTTAATGTTTCAATTGTTGATTTTGTGTTTTTAAGATGTAAAGTACTTTGAACTGCCTCACTGCTGACGTGCTACACAAACAAACAAGATTGACTGAAGTAACTTTTCAGCAATATGTGGGAGTTTAAGTCATTAAAATTTATGAAAAAGTACTTGTTCAGCTGGCAGCTTGTTTCACTTATAACACATTTTTCCAATGTTACATATTAAGTAATTGTTTATAAACAATCCTACTTCTTGCTGGAAAGTAACTTGTAAGTTAGTTTTGCTTTATTTTAAAACGTATGAAGATAGAAACTGCGCAAAAATACTTGGCTTAGATTTTATGTTTTTGCAGTGTAGCGAGAAGCTAAAGCGTGAAGGAAAGATTGAAATCTCACCATTTCCAGAGAACATGGAGGGACGTTCTCCTTCTGTTTCCCACCAAACCCGTCCAGGTGATCGCTCTGAGAGGAAAACAAGAGGTGAGAGGAGGTTCAGATAACAGGAAAAAAAAAAAAGGTGAATTTTACACAGTTTCCACACCTCTTCATGTACACTGTGGCAACGCCAAAAAAATTGTTTTCTAATTAAACTCAGTTCTTTCAGCTACAAATGACTCAAAATGTGACTGCACTGTATGAGTTTTTTAAGATTGTCTGGCAAACATTTTTGAACATTTTTTAAAATCAGAATAAAAAGACTGAGCTAACTCCCCC
>NW_006800576.1:0-11727 GCF_000485575.1 Poecilia formosa | reverse complement strand
TTTTTTTTTAATACCATTGTTTATCATTATTAAATTTTTCTCCTCAACAAGCCAGTAGTTTTTGGAAGCACCAGCAGGATAAATATGCAAACTCACATCCTGTTTGGAGATGGCAGCTTTGTAGAGGGCCATCCTGTCACGGAGAGGAGTGGATTCAGCAAGACTTCCATCTGGGGAAGCACAGGAATAAAACATTAAAGTCCAACACATTAAGACCACTTGGACATGTCCAGTTTTATCCACATTCCAGCTTCTCCCTTTCAGGCATGGAAAACATCACATATTCAGCTCTACATTATCTGCTCTCCCCCCCCGGTTCAGATCCTGTCAGGAATGTTGCTCAAGATAAAAACAAGGTTATGATATTGTTTTTCCTCCCAGTTCAGACCGAGTGCAGCACCAACAGGAACACAAGGTCAGCAGTTGTAGAGGAAAGCAGGATTTTGGGCCGTTTCCTGTCCACTTTTAAGCAATCTGCTGATAACAGAGCACCATTTGTCACCTCTGACCCCCCTTCTGAATTTAGGGAAGGATGTAATCCATCCGAAGGAAGTGAGGAGAGCACAGGTTTCCCAAAAAGTTCTACAGCGTTCAGAACTTCAAGAGAAGATTTCACTGGACCACTGCAGGCACATAAAAATGTCCTGGAAAGAGTTCAACAGAAACTAGGTCTGGAGCGATTAATCGTGTTAGCCGTGATTAATCGATCATCAAAATAGTTAGCCAATTTTAAATTAGTTGTTCATTTCAATAACAGATTCATCACGGCCAGTAGAGCTGAAAATGTTCTGAAAAGTTGTTTTTTCAGCAAATGGCCTCATTTTAGATCTGCGTACTCCAGTTCACGATTAATCGATTAGCTGGATTAATCGTCGACTGGAATAAACAGAACTAAAGACAGGCTATTTGCTGAAAAAAAAAACAAGATATTCAGAGCCGTTTCAGCCCTGCTGGTCGTGATTAATCCGTTATTGAAAATCTTCAACTAATTCCGTAATCGATTAATCATTAAATGGAGTATACAGACCCAAAAGATTAATGTCATTTGCTGAAAAAACACAAAGATATTTAGTTTCAGCTCATTTAGTTTTCAGTTTCAGCTCCACAGGTGAGTGCAGCAAAGTGAAAAGAGTAATGGAGGTGCAAAGATTCATTTTACAGGAGCATAAATAAAAAAAAAGCTCTGCTCCAGTTCTCCAGCTTTTACTTTTAGGTGCTCTGGGATTTTCTTAAAGAAATGCAGGTAAACGTAATTCTTAAGTTAAATTTCCAGCTATAATGATGATTAAAAATAATTATTCATGTACCTCCTAGCAGCTGGTCCATGTTGGAGGCGCCGGCGTTTCCTCGACTCGTCTGCTCTTTGGATCCCTGAAACAACAAAACAGGATTGTGTTAGACGTTAGACGGCGAGTGGAGCGGTGACGGCAGCCGTTTGGCGCTCACATGTTTCAGTCAGTTGAGCAAAGAGACGGGAAGTGGCTCCGTCTGCCCTTCCAGGCGGATTGATTCAGAATTAGACGAGGAAAAAAAAAAGCAAAAGATGAGCCGAGAACAACAAAGGTGAGGTCAAGTGTTTGCCGGCCCAGTTCAAACCAAGCCGCTTTAATCCCCTTAAGAGCTCAGAGACACAGACGCCCCATCTGTCCAGAGATGGACCCAAATAACCCAAATTAAACTATTTTTTATTTTAGTTCAACCCCAAAGTTCACTGCAAATCAGTTGCAGTGAGACCGACGTGAGCGCACACATACATTTCAGCAAACAATAATTTGTGGTGTGTTTAAGTCTCAAACATTCACTGCAGAAGGGAAAACTTTTTGGTCTGTTGAGGGCAAATATTAAGTTTGGCCAAAACTTAAAAGTAACTTTTCACCAAGAAATAAAAGCTAGTTTTGAGTCTAGAACATTTTCATCAATATTGAAGAATCAGTTAAGTGGGGAAAATATCGTTGATTAACAATCTAGCAGATTATTTCATTTATAGCTAGTACTTTTCATCAATATTAAGCAATTATCGATTTAAAACAAACTCCTATTTATTGCAGAAAAGTTGCCTGTAAGTTACTTTTGTCTTTTTTCAAGTGTATTAAGATATTTGCACCTGGAACTAGACCAAAAATACTTGGTAAGATTTTGTTTTTGCAGCAAATTTGTGTGGTCAGACTTAAACACAAATGCATATATGCACTCACAGTTTCACAGCACATTCTCTTTATTTCCCAGCGCTCCGACTTCGATTTGCATGAATTAAAACGCTTTTATTGTGCAACTTAATGGAAAAACCGGCACGTCTCTGAGGCGTGCACCCAACAAGCAGAGCTGAGCATGCAGCGGTCTGCTAATAAAAAGGAAATGGTTAATGTGGTGAGACTAAGCGCTCCGAGGTGCTCAAGCTGGCCTCCCTCCAACGCTGCTGCTCAGATTACACAACAGAGCAAACCGGCGTCTCATCCTCCGTCTACAAGCATCACATGTCCGACACTCGCTCAGGAGGATTGACCCCTGACCTCTGAAGCCAACGTTGTGCGTCTGATCTCCATTCCGGCCTCTGGTTTGCACACCTGAGCTGCTCGCTGCGGGCGTCTGCAGGCCGCGGCGTGTCGGGCTGGAAGGAATGGATGAGCTGGAGGTGAAAGTACGTCTTGCATAATCAAAGTCAGATGAGCGTCAACTTGTCTGGAGCAGAGCAGCATGTTGCTTGTCTTCAACTCTGCTGTTGGCAGTAAAACTTTGACAGTGAAAAGAGTACAAATGGTTTCGGTTTCAGGACGTCGTCGGTCTGATTGATGGTCAGGTTGACGAGGTCGGGTCAAAAGGTCAGCAGGGAAGAATCAGTCGGGTTTCGAATGATGACCAACAACGTGAAGAGCTTCAGAGTCGCATCTTCACTTCAGTAAATGGTTTGATTTTAAAATACATTTATAAACATTATGTCTTTATAAAACCTTCAGCAGGAAGGGAAGAAGGTTATTGATGAGTTCATCTAAAGTGGATTGATCTTATTGGTTGATTAACGATTATTTGATTAGCGGCCATTTTGAAAATGTGTTTTCTCGTCTCAAAAGGACCGACTGTTTTTCCCCAATACAACAAGGAGAAAAATAAAAAGTATTCCAACAAAAAATATTTAAATTTAACATTTTGTGTCGGCGGCATCAAATACTACGACATAAGAGATAGAAAAAAAAGTTTAATATTTTGATTCTCAGAAATTTTCCATAAAAGAAAAGACTTTAGCTTGAAACAGAAATTTGCCAGAAAGAATCTCAAATTTTGAGATTCATTTTAGAAATCAAAGAGAAAAAAAACAAGGAAAAGTAAATATTTGATTTTCAAACTCAAATTCTGAAAAAAAAAAGAAAATTTCATTTTTTTATAGCAAATTATCAATTTTGAGCTCAGATATTTTTTTTTACACATTGCTGAGATTAATCTCAATATTTCCGTTTCAAAAGTCAATTTTCAAAGATTTCGACTTTTGAAAATTTTCAAGTTTTTCTAGAAAATGTTTTAGATTAATCTGATTTTTTCTGGGCAATTATTGACTTTTGGAGGTCAAATTTCCATCCTTTCTAGAAAGTTTCAGAGATTATTGTAAAAATTTCTGTTTCAAGAGTCAGCAATTTACAAAGCTCTGACTTTTCAAAACTCTGAAATTTCCAAGTTTTTTTCCCCATAAAATTTCTGAAATTAATCTTAACATTTTGGAGTTAAAAAATAAGATTTGAAATGCATACGTGTTTTTCCCCAAAAAGTATTTTAATCCGTTTTTTTTTTTTTCTAGAACATTGTCGTCTTTTGGAGGTCAGATTTCCTCGTTTTCTTTGTAGAAAATTTTTTTGTTTTTTGGTGGAAATTGACTCTTTTTCAACCTACAATGGTCCAGTAAGTCGTTGTTTTCTTTGGCTTTGCATTTAAAATTACTTAACAACAACAGATCTAAAGCAGGTATTAAACTGAAGACAGCACCAGAACAATGGACCAACTCCAGAGGCCCAGGTGGAGCTCTGCTGGGCCGACAGCGGGGGTCTGATGATGGTTTGCATGCATAAACACACGGGGGGTGTCAGTGTAAACAAGCAGCACCGGCCAGACAAAGGATCCGATGCTAATCCGAACCCCATTAAAGCTCTGCTACAGACAGACGGACGGACGGACGGACAGACCGCTCCCCGCCTCCCATAAACACACAGTTTACTCCGAGCCGAACCACAACAAAGAGGACAGTTCAGTCTGCAGACGCAGCAATGCTCCCAGATAAAAAAACCCAATCGATAAAGTCCAACAGAGGAACTTTACAGAAAGGAAATCATGAACCTGAGACAAACAGTAGCTACCTTTGGCGCAGACAAAGCAGGAGGTAAAGCGGCGAGGAGGAAGCGGGTCGCTGAGGCTCTGATGGAGATGTGGGTTAGGGTCTGCGTCGGACCAGGAGGAAGAGGCGACGGGGGGAGCAGGTGTTCAAAAGGAGGGAGTGGCTGAGGTGGCGCTATTAAAATGAAACCGGCTTTAGAGAGAATCAGACTGCGGGGAGTGATGTGGGACAGGAGGAGCAGCTGGTACGGGGTGCGACTCGGAATAATGGAGGGGAGGAGACGGGGTCTGTGAGGGAGGGAGGAGGGTCAATTAATTTCAGAGCGTCTGCCGACTCCATGTGGAGAGAGAGAGGGGCGAGTGAGGGATGTTTACATAAGAGGAGGAAGATGAAGAGTCTGGATCCAAACAAGCCAAATGCTCCAAAAATGATTACAAGATCTTCGCTGCAAAATCCAGGATCAAATGAGTTGATTTAACCAAACTGCAAAAACAAAACCTCAATGTAGCTTCTAGTGCAAAATATCTGAGCACTTTAAAGGTGACAAAAACTTAACTTTTCAGCAAGAAATAGGAGCTTATTTAAGTCGACAAGTGTTGGATATTGATGAAAAAGTTCTAGTTTCACATGCTGCGAAAACAAAATCTTACCAAAATTTATTTTATTTAAAAATATTGGGATGTTCTGTCATTCATGCCAAAAATGTCAAATTGAGAGCACATTTAAGACTTTTGCTTTTATCTCTTCAGTAATGTACAAATTAGACAATATTTTAATGAAGTTGTCACATTTTGGTAAAAGATGAATCTGACAATCCAAAATATAAAAAGGATTTGGTGCTTTAAAAAACAAACGGGTAAATAGTTTTTAAAATGTTTCCTCTCACTTTAAAAAAAAAAGTACAAAAGTTTGTACTTTTTGGATTTTATATTATAAATCAAAACAAAATGACAACTTAGAAGGAAAAATGATAGTTTTCAGTTTTTAAGAATAAACTCAAACGGCGCTTGATGCGTTTTTATTCGTCCTCCTCCGTTCTGATTCCTTCAGAAGTCTAATTAGTCTGCAGTTTATGTCCTGGTTAATCCCAGCTGTTTTTCTGAGGTTTGTTGGCGAACAAAGAGCATCATGAAAACAAAACAAAGCAGACAGGTCAGGAGAAAACGCAGAGATGCTTAAAGCAGAGTTATAAAACAAAAAAACACTGTTACATCAATCTTCTGGACATAAAATGGTACAACTCAGAAGTTACAACTATGACAACTGAACAAATTCCTGAATGGATTTTGCAGAACAATCCTCTCAAAGCTGTGGTTATCTTTCCCTACCACACTTTTTCCTTCCACTCAACTTTTTTTTTTATATTCTTAGACATCAACAAGCTTCTTCAGCGAAGCCTTTTTTGTGGCTTTCCCTCCTTGTAGAGGTCGACTCAAAATCCAGAAAAATGTTTAATCTTCGCTGGTTTCTGATTTTGCAGAGAAGTTGCGCTTCTCAACGTCGAGCTTCATTGTTCCGGCGTGTTCAGTTTGTTTGAAGCCAAGTTGCACAATTTCCACTGGGAGGATTAAAACTGCTGGGAAACTCAAACTAAATCAGAGGAACTGGAATTAAACTGGAACACGGTGAAGACGACTTCACTGATTTAATGCAGAACTGGAAATATTAAAATAACCAAACAAACTTATTCTGCAGCCTGGTTTGACGGGAGCCAGATTAAGATGTTTGTTTTAAATTATGAGAATAAAGTTGTTTTATTAGCAGAATAAACAATGTGACCAGAAGAAAGTTGTAAAATATTTTATTGATCCCAAAGAGAAATTTAATTATTGTCTTGTAATACAACTATTTTCATATCCAGTTTCTCGTATTATCGTACCATTTCAGTAAAATTACGACTTTTCGTGTCGAGTTTCTCACAGTATTACGACTACTCTTGCAATATAACTATTTTTGTAGCATTACGACATAACATGACTACATTAGTAATGTGACTATTTTTAATATTACAACTCTCATCACATCTGTATTATTTTTACTTTTTATATGATTTTACTCCAATAATATGACTGTTCTGGTAATACAACTTAATTTGCCATCATTTTCTTGCAATATTTGACTTTCCACATAATATTGCATCTTTATTCTTGTAATTTAAGTATTCCTTCCTAGCCCCAATATGCTCTCATAGCCATCCGATGGGTTGATTCAACAAGACCAGATGGAAAAGAAAAGTTTCCGGTGCTACCAAAAGCAGCACCAGAAGGGAGGGACGGCCAGAGAAAAAACAGGGTTTAGATTGACGAGGAGGGAGAGAAGCTCAGGGGTGATTGATGATGAGGAAGAGGAGGAGGAGGGGCTTTTCTGGCCTTTGGAGGGGGAGGAAGATGGTCTGAAGAGGCAACAGATCAGCTGTCTGCAGTCATGAGCCTGCAGCATTACATCATCCACCCTCTGAAGCTCAACAAAGCGGCAGAGGGGTTCGGTCATACAGTGGAGGCCATTGTGTCGATCGCACACGCCGATCTGGATCATGGAGTCCAAAAGAGACATTTCGCAAAAAGCCCCCCAGACCCCGCAGCGTGTTCCCAGCTAATGTTTCAGAAGCCTTCGTGGGAGTTTGGTGGGATGTGGAGAGTAAAAACAGGAGTCAGGAGACAGAAGAGAAAATTATGACCAAACTAAAGTATCATCTGCATATACTCTAATCCATTAGGGCCAAAATTGTTGACAAAATGTGTAAAGTTTTTTTTAATTAAAACTGAAAAGTTTTATTTGTTGCTCTAATTCTAAAGTGACTATTTACCTGGCTGCCTTTAACTCAATAAAAGGTTTTTGTCATTGACTTAAGAATTATTCAAGAGGTTTAGAGTCATGCTTTTATTTTTGAAGAAGGTGAAGACTGTTCCATTTCCAGATTAAAATCTACTATTGTGCTGCATGCAAAATTGACAGTTGGCAATACACACTATAAAACCGAAATCTGTTCCAAAGAATCACTTCCTGAAACGCACATAGTAGTAAGTTTGACCCGTTTGAGGACGAAACACGAGTTATCAATACATGGTGGGTGCTAACGCTTTAGCTAAGTACAATGTTTCTAACGTATAGCGCTTTACGTTTAGTTCTTTAGTGTTAGCTCAACCAACAGGTCCTACCACTGATTTGGAGTGACTCTACCTAAGATAGTAAAGACTAATCACTGTGTTAGAGTCGAGGGTTAAAGTCATTTCTGTAGCCATAGCTTTTTATTTTCTAACAAAAAACACTGAAAATTATTTAGAAAACATTCCAGTTTCACGTTTCTACAGTTTGGAGGGACAGTACTTTCTTTTTAAACCATAACTGCTATAAAACAACTAGACATTAAGGCTAACCTGGCTTAATTCCCTGTAAGGCTAACCTGGCTTAATTCCCTGTATTTGAGTCACATTCTGCTGATGCCTGTAAGGAAAAATCTGTTTCCAAACCTTCTGCCATCTACTGAATCAGCCTGGCTTTGGACCCTGCAGTGGAAACGCTCACAACTGACAGGTGACATAAAAGGTTTCAACAAGTTAAGCTTTAGAGGGGAAAAAAAACACAAATATCTCAAACCAAGTTGGGTTAGCTATAAATTGCACCATTAACTAAAACTTTGCAGACTCTCCAGTTCAGAAAACCATGTAACCTGCAGCTATAATACACCTAAAAAGACAATTTAGCTAAAGGAAAACGTCCAGAAAAGACTTGGCATATAAATTAAAGATCATGCATAATTTATCTGATTAGTTAAGACTTTATTTGAGCGACCACCGACCGGCTGCAGAAGTTAGACAAACCACCAGCGTTGCACCACGTTTTCACATCTAATGCAATAACATTTTGCAATGCCTTAAAGAAAACACATGATCGGATGGTAAATTCCTCCTTTTTATGCTCAACAAACAACAATTAGCGGCCTGAGGGAGTATGAAGCAGGAGTCGGCCTGAGATGCTGGCTGTCAGCTGAGTCAGGGTGTGTGTGTTCAAGCAGAGGGGCATGCAGCGAGGCTGCACCATGTGACCGAAAGTATGAACACACCGGAAAGACTAGACCTCTGACAAAAAAAAAAAGTGATTCTTCAATAAGTTAAAATGTATTTTTAGCTTCAGGAAAACGTGAAGCGTTTGCTTCTCGACTCACTTTTTAGATCGCTTCCTGTCAACTCTTGTACATCCGGTTTGAAAGCCGGATGAAGCATTACATCATCTGTAAGATGTTGCTCTGACTAAAAGAAAGTTTTGATCCGTTTTGGGTTGAATCAGTGGTGCAGCATTTGTTTTTAAAGCGTGTGGGACCTGAACTGTTTTAACTGGGTCTCTTAAATTCAAACATAAAACTAAAATATTTTATACGTTACATAGTTGCTCAAGAAAAGTTGAAATACTACCTGAAATTCAAAAAGTAAACATTTGTATACTTAACCACATTTCTTGAGCTTCTATTTTGGTCTCCACTGCTTCTAAAACCAGCCCAAATACTTAAATAAAAAACACTGAAGTTTTTGGCAAGAAGTTAATGTTTTTTATGTTGGGGAAAGAGAGCCATTTCAAAAACCTTCTGAATATAACGTCACAAATCAGAAGGCACTGTGCCATTACCTAGCAACCAAAGCTGAGCTCCAGCACATTTGGTCAGCTGGTTTTCCTGCCATCTGTTCTGTACAATGGCTGCTGGAAAAGACTAGCGTGTTTTTGACTTACTATCCAGAAACCACTTGCTGCATCTTGTTGGTTGTGCAGCAGGCTCTACTTTTGCTTTTCAAACGCATACTGTTGTATAGTTGCACGCCACTATACAAGTGCAAGTGTAAACTGACCAGATTAAAATCTGATTATCTGAGAATAATTTTGTCCAAAAAATTACTAAAATGTTTTGACCACAATAGGTCACCTTTTGGTTATGCGCGCTCACGTCAGCCTCACTGCGCACTCAGATTCACTTTTGAGGGAAAGTGACTCGCCTCGTCAGGGGCGTCTCCTCTCTCAAACATCATCTTCAGGCTGTTGATGGGAACGCTGGGCTTCTCGATGTCGGACGTCTCAGCTGCTGCGGCCTCCTCCTCCACCTCCAGGTCTCTGCCGGGCTTCGCCTCCATCTCCATCAGGTCTTCGGCTTCCTCCGTCAACGGGTCGGTTCTGTTCTCGGGGTGAACCTCCAGAGAGGATCCTGCAGATCTCAGGACCTTCTTTTGGGTCTGGAAACGGGACGCGGGTTTGGTGAGCAGCAATGAGCTGCTGGGGCTCTGGGACGTGGACGGCTGCTGCTGCTGCTCCCAACGTTTCTTTAAAACACTCAGATTTCCACCAGACACAGAGGATGGAAGAGGCTCCACAACCTGCAGAGAGCAACAAAACATCCACTTCAATCAAATCACTTTGTTTTGCATCATCTGATTTAAGTATTTAACTCAAAGACTGCAAAAACACAAAATATTACCAAGTTATTTTGTCTAGTTTCTGATGCAAATATCTTAGTAGATATTTGCATCAGATATCTACTGATATCTGATGCAAAACCAACTTACAAGTAACTTTTCAGCAAAGATATAGCAGCTCGATTCAAGTAAATAATTTGTTAATGTTGATGAAAAAGTTCTAGTTTTATGGCAGATTATTTCACTTGGAAGACAGGAAAATCTCTCCGTATAAATGAAATAATCTGCCGGCAGAAATGGCACATTTTCATCAAGATTAAGGAATTATTGACTCAAATCGAGTCGCTGCATCTTTGCTGAAAAGTTGGTTGTGAGTTAGTACACTTGAAATAAAACAAAGCTAAGATATTTGCACCGAAAAGTAGACAAAAATAATTAGTAAGATTTTGTGTTTTTGGAGTGAAAGTACACCAAATCATTTCTGAAACAAAAACTTAATCCTAATTTCTGCTAACAAACTTTCAGGTTGTAGAAACAAGAGATTAACATGATTTTTTTGTTTGTTTTGTTTTTGAAGAAGGGTCAAGCTAAGATTTTTATTTTTTACAAGAATAAAGTTGTAATATTCAGAGAATAAAGTAATTTCATGAGAACTCCAAACAGCTAAAAATTGGGATTGTTGAGTATTTTGTGCAGTTATGAGTTTTACAAACAATGATTATTAATAGAAACACTGTTTTTTAACACAACATCAAAGTATCAGGATTTTGAAACAATTGTGCAAAGAATTGTTTTAGAAGAAAAATGGTTACACAAGATCTTGAATACTTATTAAAATAACTTTTTGATATTTTGTTCTAGTAAAATGCAACTTTGTTATATTCTTGCAGTATCCTGGTCTTATTAACAGAAGGGATGATTGAAATAAAAAACACTTTTGGTAAAGTGTCATTTGTAATCTTTTTGGAAAGAAATAAAACCTGCAAAACAATTGAAATCTGATGTAATATGGATTTAAAAAAAAAAAAGATTTTTAAGTCATATCATCCAACTCTGAAGTGAATCAGCAGAAAAATGTGAAATAGGTCAAACTTTTGGAGAATCAAACCTAATCCAACTAGAGGGTCATTTTTTAAAACCGGATCAATGTTAGTTTAATGGTGAAGTGCAAAAGAACAACTTTCCATCAAAGTTTCCCATCAACTCAACGCAGAAAAATCAGGAACAAAATGCCTGAGACCAGCTGCAACTCGCCCTCAAACTCCATCATTCAAGAATGTTTCACCAGAATCTGCATCTCTGTACGATCTCCACCGTGTCGACACACGTTTTACTAGAACCCGGCGAGATCGTCACAGCAAAGAGGCTGAAAGTTCATTTATAAACCTGATAAACCTAAACTAAGGCTACCATAGTAGCTCTAGATCTCAGGCTGTCGTCCTGCTGGAAGGAGTCAATGTTTAGCTCCATCCATGTTTCCAATCAGCTCACCTGCTGAAGAGAAACATCCAAACTAGAGCTGCAGCTAAAGATTACCTTAGTAATCAATTATTCTAATTGGAAAAATGGCACATTTAACCACTTGGGCTTATTTTAGACAATTCGAAATGCATTTAGATGCAGCTCCCAAGAGCATTTCAAGATTTTAGAAAAATAAATTTAAAAGAATTAAAAGTAAACTTGTTGAATTTATCATGCTTTAGAAACAAAATTCAGCTATTTAAATAAGAAAAAATGCCTAAATCGAAACATACCATTGTTTGGTGCATTTGCAACTAAAAAAGTAAAAAAAAAAAAATACTTTTACATGAAAATTTCATCCCTTTGTTCTGCTCAGCTCATCAATACAGTGTATTTATGATCTGTTGATCGGTTTTTGGATTAAATAATCAGACAGCAAAAGGTGCTTAATAGGGGATTTAACAGATTTTGAACAAAGTGAAGCTAAAATGCTACTTGAGTTTTAAGAAGAACATTTACAAAGATTTTTTTATTTCTTAAATGCAAAAT
>NW_006800575.1:241430-242798 GCF_000485575.1 Poecilia formosa | reverse complement strand
AGCTGGAGGTTCAGGAGGAGACGCTGTGATTGGATCAGCTGCTGCAGGGAAACATCTGAACATGAAGGATGGAAGTGAGGGAACCTGCTGCAGAACCTCTGAACCAGATCAGTTTAACGTTTAACTCTCAGATCAACACCATCATCTGAGATGACTGCAAAGCCTCCGCCATGACACATCTGGGACCATCAGGCAATAATATTTAGCTAAATATAATAGTTAAATAAATGAGTCTGAACTGATTCTCAGAGCCTCCATGATGTTCAGACATCATGGTGGGGAGGACAGAACTGCATCCTCTGTCAGAATATGGGCAAGAACAGGGCCGGCCCAAGGCAAAGCAAACTAGGCGGCCACTTAGGGTCCCGGGCCGCTAGAGGACCCTTTAGTGCAGGGGGGTCAAACTCCAGTCCTCTGCTGTCCTGCAGTTTTTAGATGTGCCACAGGTAGAAAACACTGGAATGAAACGGATTAATTACCTCCTGGTGTAGATCAGCTCTCTAGAGCCTTAATGACCTGATTATTACATTCAGGTGGTGCAGCATCTAAAAGATGCAGGAGGACTGGAGTCTGACACCTGTTAGTGGAACTGATTTATTTTAGTAATGATTTCTATGTAATTATATTAACAAAAACACACAATTTCATTATAAATTTGTGATTTTGTTTACAAAAATATATATTTGATAATGTAGGTGGAAATCATTGTTTATATGGACAAAAAGAAAAAAATAATTTGCTCTTGGACGCCCCCTGGTGGCTGCGGTAGGTGAAGCTTCACTGGTAACATGAGCTGCAGCTTTAAAGCTCATCCAAACCTCGAAATATCTGGAGGAAGTTAAGTTATCAAACAATGTCTCAAAAGAGGACTTATCCTTCAGGAAGAGAGAAAAGAAAGAGGAAGAATAGAAAAGATGAAGGTTTGTTTTCTCTTGGTAATTTAATGTTCATCAGAAAGATTAGCATAGCTGCTAGTAGTAAATTAGCCTGATAGCGACCTGGACCGGTCCAGTTCAACAGCCAAACATTTATGCTAGGCTCTCTGTGTGAAACTGAGTTTATCTGAGCATTTTGTGGCTAAAACAAACATTATTGTTTACATTAATTTATAAGTGAAGACCCAGAATCAGTCCAGTACCAATCCACATTCTCAGGTGAGATTGCAGTTTTCTGGCCGATCCCTGGTTACCGATCTTTAAAAAGCCTGAGCTGCCGATTTTAATTTTAGATGATATGATTTCGTTTTGTCTGAATTGTTGCTAAATGTAGCAAGAAAGTCTCTGAGTTTCCACAGTGGGTGAATATTGTTGACTGTAAAGGTTCAGACCTGGTTGGTCTGTCAGTCAAACGTCTCACTGAGGACAGAGG
>NW_006800575.1:230731-240463 GCF_000485575.1 Poecilia formosa | reverse complement strand
AATAAATCAGGGAAACATGGACTTGATTAGCTCTGTATTGTCTCCACATGATGACTGTTTGATCTGATTAAATATTAGATTATTGATTAATATGGATTGTTGCTATGTTGTACGATGTTTTAAGATCTTGTTCTTTGTGCCTCTTTAACTTTGAGCCCTCCAAAAGTCTCTGCACGGCCCTGGTAAATATGATGATCTATACCAGATTATAAACTAGTTTGCCTGTGCAACAGGTTATAAAATAGACAAAGAAAACAATAAACGTATGAAACCAAGCAAACGTTAAAAGAAAACATTTCTTCTTTCTATTCATATTTCCTCCGTCTTCCTTTGGAGTTTCCTTTAGTCTGAGGATCCTTTGTGAATCGGGGCCTTTCAGGCTCCAGTTACCTGATTAGTTACCTGTGATGGAGGAAGAGGTGAGTCAGAGCAGACTAACTCTGGAATTAAGGCCAGCTGTCCTGCATGTTATAGATTATAGACATGATTCCTTGTTCTACCACAGCCGACTCAAACGACTGCATGACCTCCTCAGCATGGCTCCATTTGCTGCTGGAGTCTGATAATCATTTATTTAAATCAAGCAGCAGGAACCTAAAACATGAGGAGCAGAGCTGGGAGCTCTGAGTCTGAGGGTTGGTGTATCAGAGATGCTCTGTTGTTTCAGGGCCTGGCAGCTGGCAGGTCGGTGCTGCCCCCTGCTGGTAGAGTAGAAGACAGCAGAGCAGCTGTCCCTGTGGGGAATCTGGATGTTTAATGTGTTTTACTGTATTTAAACTTTTAAAATGAGTATTAAAATGTCTCTACTGCTGAATGAGTCCAGAGTTGGAGCCCAGCAGACTGGATTATTGATCAGGTTGTTTCTGCTGATCAGATCAAACTAAACCTGAACGAAGGAGCAGCAACAGAGGCTGAGCAGCAGCTGCTTTATTACAGGCAGCAACATGTTGGATAAGGTGAGTTATGCAGATAGCAGGACTACAGAGACAGGAAGTGACATCAGGTGGGGGCGGGGCTTGTAACAGGGAGCCGCTCCTTGGGACTTTCCAGAGAATCTGAAACCAGTTTGACCAGAACAAGTTGAATCTGATCTGGAATCAGTTTAAACAAACACTTATTGCTGAATCGGGGGACAAATGCAGTTATTTGTTCTGTGGGTTCGTTATTAAAACCCATCAGATGAATAAATGCTGACATGTTGGACATTAAAGGTGTGGTATGTTGGTGCAGATTCACCTTTAAGGTGAGTGGTGGGCAGCACCAACGTAGCCTTTAAAGCCAGGTGTGTGGGGTTCACACTCACATACAGTTGCTTTGAGCTGTGGAGGTGGCGTTGTGAGATCCTGTCTTTCCTCCAGCATCAAGTAATGGTCTTCAGGTTAGCTTTGTGATTTTCCTTCTGTTGGGTTTTAGATTAGTTTGTGGTGATTGTGCTTCCTTTGGGTTCAGGATCGTGGATGGGTTGATGGTCCCGTTTTGCTCTCTGGGAGTGGGTGTGATCAGACACGCGTTGTGGACGTGGAACTCTTAACCGAGGTAGGTGGGTTCATGTCAGCTTGTTGAGCTCAGTGCCATAGTTCACCTTAAATTTCATTTTTAGATCCTGATGTGTTCGGGACTTGGTGGTGGACTGTTGTGTCCCTCCCTCCTCCTGCCGCACCTCGCCTAATTGTCCGTGGCGCAAGGCTGCTTTGTCTTTACTTTTGCTTCATGTCTTTTCAGCTGGGTGTCATTTACCTAATTGATTTATTCTTTATTCTGGCCAGGGTTCAACCGTTTATGGTGAGTCCCTCTATTATTTTTCAGTACGTTTATTTACAATTTGTATTTTTTTCTTTTTTTCTTTGTTTGCATGTAGGTTTAATTTGTCAATTTCTTGCATGATTTGGTTTATTTAGTTTGTTCATTTGCTTTGCATGTTTTCTTTGGTTGGGTTGCAGTGTTTTGGTTTTTTTGTTTTCTGCATTGATTTTTTTGATTAGTCATTATTTGGGTTTGAAAACAACTTGCCGCTGATGTGCAGTATGTATTTTGTGAAGTTTGTAAACTGTCTTTAACTCATATATTCTATCGTTGTAGGCCTATTTTAAACTTTTGGAAAAAATAAATTATTAAATTCTTTTTTTTTAAACATTATGATCTGCCTCTCTGTTGTCCCGACCTGGCGTGGCCTTTTTGTAGGTATTGGAGGTTGAATAGTCTGGGGCCAAGATCTCAGGTAGCGTTGTTGGATGTAATATTTAAAAATTTAATAGTAGACACCACTATTACCACAAAGGGTTAAAACTCCACCTGAACATGAAGCTCCATCAGCCATGACTGACAGGATGAACCAGGATGTTCAGCTGCTGCTCTTCGTTTCTGGGTCACTTTGTTTATGACTGAGAACAAACAGACTTTGTGTTTCCTGTTCAAACAGCCGAACAGCTTTCAGTCCTGAAATAAATCATTAAATAGAAACTTTCTCTCTGTGTGACTGAACTTCTGACTTTATGTTAGTGAGCAGGTAAGAATAATAATAAAACTTTTATCTTTTACTAGAGAACAAAGTTCAGCAGAGAACGATGAAGCTGACTGTAGATCAAAGATCTGAGGTTATTATTGTTCCTGTAGCTGTGAAGCCAAGTTGTGGCTGATTTACCTGAACATGCGCAGATCAGATCAGATCAGCCAGTTTAGTTGTTTCGTTTCTCTTTCCACTCCTCCTCTAAGCTCCTCCTCTTTCCACCATCCGTTCAGACGACGCCACGTCGACGCTTTGCTGTCGAAGCTGAATTTTCTTACATGTTTAGTGGCCAACATGATCTAACAGGGTTTATCTTTGAAGGTTAAATTATTTTATCCTTGAATAAAACAATATTTAACTCAAACTGGTGGAACTAGAAGACGAAGAATGGCGACTCGACCTGCTGCGTCATGGTTCCTGGTTCTGTTCTTCCTGATCTCCGTCCAGTTTGGTTCTGCTGGTGAGTTTTACCTCAGATATGAAGAATAAATGATAAATAATGTTTATCTGTTGGACCTCTGATATAAACTCTACTTTAATGCTGGTTTTTACTCTGTTCGTCGTTTTGTTCTAGATGGGTTTTTTTACAGCGTCACGTGACCAAAACAGTTTCAGTTTCCCAGAAATGACTAACCCAGTTTAGTTCTACTGGTCTAACTGGGTTAACCAGGTGATTTTCCTGCATTCAGACTGGAGCTGCTGTTGTTCACAATAATATCTTTGTTTTGATGTTTTATTTAAATTAATTTTCTGGCAGATTCTAGAAGACATGATGGGACACTAGAACATTATTACCTGGGTTATTAGACAGAAAGGCCCACAGCATCACAGACACTCTACCATGCTCATTATGCCTTGCAAAAGTATTCACACCCCTTTAGCATCTTCACTCTCACATTAAGCCACAAACTTTAAAGTATTTAATCTACATTTTGTTGAAGAATGAACAATAAATACTAATTATTACATTATTATGGTCCAGAAGATAAAGGTTTCATGGTTTTCAACATTTTAACAAATTCTCACTTCTGCATTTTGTCCCCTTTATTCCTACACTCCTAAATAAAATGCAGTTCAATAAATTTCCTTCAGAAATCAGTAAATAGTTTATAGATTAATCTGATTCCAGCTGCAGCTTACAGAACCAGAACCGCCTGACTGGACCTCTGTTGAATTAGGTCAGCCAGTTTAACGGGGTTAAAGTTTATACAGTCATTATTATTTTAATTATTTTTAATTATTTAGTTTCACTTGGTATTAAAATGCTTTTATAATTATTAGTCGAAAAAGCTAATTTTGTTGGTCATATAGTTTGTAAAGATAAAAGTTAAACTTCCAGGAGGTGAAAATCTTTACAGGCATCACAATGGTGGAGATTTTTTTATTTATATTTTTAGGAAGGACCATCTCTCTAACATTATTTTTGCATCAGTATTTGGATTTATATCCAGATTAAATCCAGTAGCAGTCATGCAGCCACATCAGTACTGACATATCTGGCTGAAATTAAGATGATTTTTCCCCAAACCTGAACAAAAAAGTGCTAAAATGATTTAGTTTGTTTTATTCATCTTGTTTTATAACAAGCCTCATGTGGGAATTTGCAGTTATGTTTTTATTTTTAAAAACTGGAGACACATTAGATTATAAATCAAACCAAAACATAAACTCTCATGAGGAAAAGGTTTGATTTTTTTTAAACTTTGAAACCCACAAATATGTAACGGATCATTTTTCCATCTTAGAATATTTACATCCCTTACATTTCTTAGAGCCGTGCATGACGACAGCAAACAAAACATTCAGTAAATTCAGTCGATTCATCAGATTTTAGTGCCTCTGTTTAAAATACAAGATAAAACTATTTAGATCAAAATGAAGCTCCTGGTTCATATTTGTTCAAAGTATTTAGAGAAGATTCCTGAGTCACAACAAGTCAACAGGAATCAAGACAGGAAGGTTCACATCCAGTCTGACCAACACAAGCCTCCAGGTGTCACGAGACATTGTGCATTTCATGCATCTTTAAATGTTTTTACAGCAGCTTTCAAAAGTATTCAACTGACCTTTTCCATTTTTGTCACATTGTAACCACTAGTATATTTAATTGGAGTTTAATGTGATATATAATAGTGAAGTAGAAAACATTTTTTACAAATAAAGACTGAAAAGTGCGGTGTGCAAGAGTATTCAGCCCCCCTGAGCCAATACTTTGTGGATCCACCTTTTACTGTAATTGCAGCTGCTAGTCTTTAGGGTTTGTCTCCACCAGCTTTGATCATCTAGTGACTGAACATTTTTTGTTTTTCTTCTTTTCCAATCAAGTTCAGTCAGATTAGATGCAGAGTGTTTATGAACAGCAGGTTTCACCTCTTGCCACAGATTCTGGATTGGGTTTAGGTCTGGACTTTAACTGGGCCATTCTAACACATGAATATGTTTAGTTTTAACCTGTTGTCCTTGTCATGATGAGGTGGTGAGGTGGACAATGTCAGTGTCCAATTTATTTACATAGCACTTTAAAAGCAGGTTTAAAACTGATGACGAAATAAGTTCATGAAAAAAATAAAGAGAAATGGTACAAGAAAACAAACAAATATATATTGTTCAAATAATAAGAGTTAATAAGAGTAATAAGTAAATAATGATTAATGCAGAGCACAGAGAAGTCCAGGCAGCACAGGTGAGCAAAGAGGCAAAGATACTCAACACTGATGGCAACGACTCTGATGTGAGACTCACAGGATAGACATGACAAGAATCAGAGAAGGAAACAGGTGGGATTAAATACACAGGGAAGGTAATCAGGGGAAATGAGGGACAGCTTGGGGCAACCAAGGGGCAGACAGGACAACATGGAGACTCAACTGAACACAGAAACCATAATAAACACAGAAACCCAAATCCTCACAGTCCTGCTGGAAGCTGAAGCTCAGAGTCTCTAGTCTTTCAGACTCCAGCAGGTTTTCTGTCTGGATTTGGTTCCATCTTCATCAACTCTGACCATCTTCCTGTTCCTGCTGAATGTAGAGCCTGAAAATATGTTAAAAACATGATATTGATTGATTAACAGCTATATTGATCATATTGGCAAGTATTTATTTGATTTAGTATTTAGTTAGAACAATTTGATTGGTTTATGTGCTCAAATTAGTTTATTTTTTATTTCATAGATTTCTGTCATGATAATACCCCTTTAAGAACGACACAATGCATGATGGGAGTTGAAAAGTTCATGACCTGTGATGTTTTTACGGAAAAAGAGAGAAAACTACACATGCTGTATGCTCGAACCGTGGATTTGTTTAATAAAGTTGCACAAAAGCTAAAATATTTATGAGTTTTTAAGTTATTTTTAAGGGTGTGACATGAACCCCACAGCATGATGCTGCCACCACCATATGAGACTGTGGGGATGGTGTGTTCAGAGTGATGTGCAGAGTTGGTTCTGTTTACTCCTCTATCTGAGGCGTCGCAGAGCAGCTGGATTTAATGAGATTAGATTAGATCAGATTAGATTAGATTAGATTAGATTAGATTAGATTACACACAGCTGAACTCTGGTTAATCTGAAGGCAACTGGTTGCTCCCAGAGACGAGGGGTCTGAATGCTTTTGCACACCGCACTTTTCAGTTTTCCATTTGTAAAAAATGTTTTGGATCATCTGTAAGTTTTTCTTCTTCACCATCTGAGTTGATCTTTCACATTAAATTCCACTGAAACATTTTTATGTTTGTAATGTGGCAGAATATGGAAACGACCCAGGGGTGTGAATACTTTTGCAACCCTCCGTAGTTTCAGACTATTTATTTGCCTAAAACATTGTTGTAAATAATTTATCAGAGCTTTGATTTTACTGGACCAAAATAATGTAAAGCTGAAGTTTAGCTTATAATTTCCTTTTTGAATACAAGTTGATATAAAGCTCCTCCTCAGTCAGAGTGAAATAAAGACTCATGTCTGCATCCACTGAGGTGACAGTAAAGTTGGAAATAAGTGGATAAATTTCATAATATGAAAGTTTCAAATGATGCTTGTGTAGAATGAACAGGATCATTAAATACAATATTAATCTAAACTGTCTTTGAGTGAAGGATACATTATTTGTCATGAAGCCTAAATTACAGGGAAGGAAAAAATAAAACTATATTTTCTGAATCACAATATTAACTTTAGAGGATTTAATGAGCAGAGGCTGATAGAACAGCTCAAACTGCCCTGACCTGTAAAAGTAGAGCTAGTTTAAGTAGAACAACCATCAGCATCAGTCAGACCCTGTTACCATGGAAACCAGCTGGGTGACTGTAGCTCAGGCCGAGTATCTTTCAGTCTGAAGGTTTCATGATCGATTCCAGTTGATTAACTCAAAATGAATCAACTTGACCCAAAACTGCCAACTGATCTGCTCATGTGTGTAAATGTGGATTTACTGTAACCTGCTTGGAGCGATCAATAAAATAAAAGATTTATTGATCCACTCGGTCCAGCTGGTGTTGACATTCAGTCTGTTTAAAGCTGAATGTGATGCAGGAACCAGTTTGGAAGAAAGTGGAATATTTCTGTGTGACAGCAGCTCATGCTCTTAGTGAGCAGGAAGTGATGTAAAGACCAACGAGGAAGTTAGAAATGTATTAAAATGCAGCACATCTGTAAAGTGTTCACAGCTTCACCTTTTCACATTGTTCTTTCTGCCTTTTTCCAAATTGTATTAAATTAATTTCCTCAAAATTCTGCACACAAATACCTCATGATAATGTGGAAAAGTTAAAATTGTTGCTAATTTAATAGTAAACCAAAAATCTAGTTTATTATTCACAGGCTTTGCTTGATACTGTTCTGGTAAAAGTTGAGCTGTTTCCACAGATCATCCTTCAGACGTTTCCACAGAGTCAGTCGGATCCACCTGTGGTGAATTCAGTGATTAAAGTGAGAAAGGTTCACCTGTCTGTACAGAGGAGGAACGTAGCAAACGTCACGGTTGGACAGCAGGGAAGTGAAACAATAACCTCCCAAAAATCCTTGTGAAAGCAGACGGGGTGAAACGCTCACGGGTCCATTTAGCTTCAGAGCAAAAGCTAAAAACAGGAGAAGTTACATTGTTTATTCAGATGATGGACTAAAGCAGTGAAGTCATGATTAAATAAAATGCTTAATTCAGCCTCTGATTAAAGTTAATCGGTTTGGATCAGACGGATCCAACTGGACCGATTAACCAGCCCAGATTTCTCCTCCAGATGTGAACTGAAGGGAAGTTATGAGGCTGTTCAGACCCAGCAGGTTTAACCTTTAACTTCATGGATCTTATGTAGTTATTGGGACTGCAGTCTGATGGGATCTGGATTCTCTGTTTAACTTATTGAATATTAATTAAACTGCATAGAAATAAATATAATTAAATAGCCTATGTTTTCTCGGCCAAAGTTTTCTGGCTCAGGCAGCCTTTGAGTGTTTAGACGGAAAAGTAGGCAAAGAGAGAAGGGAAGACATGCAGCAAAGGACATCAGGCTGGGATTCAAACTCACAATGTCCAAAACTCGCTTTGACCCTCATCAGGGTTCCTCTCTGACCTCTGACCTCTGTTGTTTCTTATGCTGCAGGTGAGACGAACATCACAGCTGAACCTGGAGAGAACATCACTCTGCCATGTAGAGCTGCTGAGAACAAACCTGTTGTTGTCTTAGAGTGGAGCAAACCTGATCTGGGGGAAAATGATCATGTTGCTCTGTATCAAGATGATCTGTTTGATAATGAGGGTCAGAATCCAGCTTATAAGAACCGAGTGGATCTACAGGACAGAGAGATGAAGAATGGAAACGTGTCTTTGGTTCTGAGGAATGTGACGACTGATGATACTGGAAAGTATGAATGTAGAGTCGTTCAGAGAGAAGTTAGACGTAGGAAGAGATCTCACCTGAAGAATGATCCCATCAAAACCATCAACCTGGATGTTTCTGCTCCAGGTGAGTCTGACTGGATCAGAACCTGCAGCTGCTTCATGGTTACTAATGTGAGAGAGAAACATGTCAGATCAGATGTTTGTCTTTTCTGTTGTTTCAGTAGAAATCAGCTGGTCTGAGATCAGCAGGTGATGATATTCAGCAGATCAGACTAACTCCTGGTTCTGTTTACAGGGAAAGAGGAAGAACAAAAGAAGGATGGAGGGAATGAGGAAGGACAAAGGGATGGAGAGGACAGCACTGGACTGATAGTTGGTCTCTCAGTTTTAGCTGTTCTGGCTCTATTTGCTGTTTCAGGTTTTCTGCTCTATAAAAAACTGAGACGTTCATCACAGGAACAGAAGCAGCCTCCTGCAGCAGAAGCAGAACTTCAGGCTATGAATGTTGAAAACCATCAAGAACCTGAAACGTGAACATTGAGACATTTTTATAGCAGGAAGAGACTTTCAGCACTGAGAGAATATATAAAGTTCAGCTCAACTGATTCACTTCACCTGTTTCTATCAGAGCTTCAAACAGCAGAGAACAAACTGAATGTGAAAAGTTTGAACTGCAGCTCCTTTTTAAGGTTTCCTGCTGTCTGAACAAAATGATATATTACATCTAACCTTCTCACCTAAAAGTTATGCACACAAATCAGAGAACTGAGAATAAAACTGAAGAACTGACAATTGTAAATATAAACATTGATGCAAGCGCTGCAATTTTTTTCTCAGGAGCTCAGCTCCACATCATCAGATGGTCAGATTACAGCGTTTACTTTTATTCTGTTTTTCTTTTTTAAACCAGCTGAAGCTCATGTCTTCTGTACATCAGGACTGAATCACTAAAGTTGTAAATAAAGTCACTGGGACTCCAAACCAGAGAGTCCATGTCTGCTTCTGTCACCGTTTCTCCGTTTAGGTAGAATAGTGATGGCAGCACAGAAGAGGTCAAAGGTCAGGGCTGGAAGTGCTGCTGAAACCTGACCTGTACAAACCAGCCTTTCTCAGTGTTTTAGTCATAAATGGAGGATCTTTGTTGTACATTACATTAAACTGTTTGCTTTACGGTGTGTTGGCATCACGACCTTTGACCCCACATAGTTTCTGAGACCAGAGCTCTCTAACTGCTCTGGATGTTTCAGGTGTTTCTCAGCTGCTGCATTAAATGATCAGCAGGTTCTGCAGCAGCTGGAGGTTCAGGAGGAGACGCTGTGATTGGATCAGCTGCTGCAGGGAAACATCTGAACATGAAGGATGGAGGTGAGGGAACCTGCTGCAGAACCT
>NW_006800575.1:196593-229740 GCF_000485575.1 Poecilia formosa | reverse complement strand
TACCATGACTGGTAGAAAAGACTAAGTCGTATTTCAGATGCAAAAAATGCAATACTATGAACGTTGTTGTCTTCCTAATATAATGAGCTTTTAAGTTTTCATTAATTTCCAAGTGATCCTGAATTAAGAAGATGGTGGCTTGTAAATATTTGTCACTACCAGTTAAAGCTAACGCTGCACAACACAAAGTTTGCAGCCTTCACTTCACTCCGGATCAGCGTAAAAATACCAGGGATACGGATGGTAAATAAAGGAGCCTCCCTGAGTTATTTCCATGGAATCACTTCTGTATTCAGCCTGAAAAAGTGAGTTTATGGGAACGAGAGAGCAGACCAAAGCCAGACAGCCAAGCAACTGATCCGCCTGAACATACTGCTGTAAACACCGTCCTGAGCTCTTCACCAGAAACATGCAAAGGTAATAAAACGAAATAACACGGAGACAGGTCATATTTTTCTAAAAGCAGCAACTTTGAACCTGAACAGCTGAACCAGATCTCTGACACCAGAGCTGCGCTACTGTCAAGCTATGAGGCTTGTTGTGCTTCGTCGTGCTTCGGAAGTAAAAAGCCCGAACCGTAACTGAACCCCTTTAGTCTGACACTAACGACAATAAACACAGTATACTTGAAAATTAGGTAAAAACATTGTCCGTTAGAATGTTTAGATACTTAGATAGCACATTTTTACAAGAACAATGTCCGAGAATATTGCCTACTAGCATAAGCTAACGTTAATGTTAGCCACAAAGTTTAAGTAAAACTCACCTNATATAAACTGATTGTATCTCATCATGTCAGTGACTAACAGATCATCTTCCTCAGAGAAACGAGATGAAGACGAATCTGGACCAACGTGAAGGAAACTCAGCAGCTGGTCAGGAGCCCAGACATAGAAACACAGAGCATAGATCTATTAATGCTGTTAAATTTGGTTTCATGGTTTCACCAGAGATAAATACAGGACATTAAGTTGTACATTTACATGATAAAGTTAATCTGTAAAAGTCCACAGACTCGTCTTCATAGATGGTTTTTCCTCTGCTGAGCCTCACAGCCTCTAACAGCCTCTGTGGTTTCCTGCTTCAATGTTTCACCTAAATATGGAACAACAATCATGTTTTCCACAGAAACCAGATTATAGAGACACCATCAGTGTCAAAATGCTTCAATTAATGTTTAAATAGTTTTATTTCTGCCTTTTGTCTTGATTTTATTCACCTTCCACAAACCATGTAACCTTCAAGTGCAGCTCAGAAAAAATAGTTTCATTTGAAATTCAGAACAGAAGGAAAGATAATTATTTTAGACATTTGCTCAATATTCTGACTTTAAGTCTTCAGACATAAAAATATAATTATTTTCTGGTAAATTAACTCAGTATCTCTCTGTCATGTCATTAATGTCTTTCTAAGCAGCTGATTTTAAATGGAAAACATTTTTTTATGGTTTTGATCTTTGCTGCTGTAATATTGACTCTAAATAAAAATCAGTTTTATTGCATGTAGCTTTAGATTCTGTATTTCTGTTGTTTATAACATAAATTAATCATTTCTTGTTTTTCTGATCAGAAATGGATCCAGCTGCCGTTTACTCTGCAGTGAGAACAGACGACATTAATTATGGACAGATTGTCATCAAAAACAAGAAACTAAAGTCAAAAGCAAGAGGTAAAAATCTCCTCAATTATTTTCATTCAGTTTCAGATCATAACAGCTGGAAGGTAAAAATTTATGTTCCACAAACAGTGAAACTGTTTTTAGTTTTAATTTATGATGTTCTGTTATATAAAGGATCATAAATTACATCCAGTTTATGAATTAATTTAACTAATGACATTTCAAAGGGATTATTGATTATAATTCAGTATTTTAGTGAATATCTGAGTTCTGGTCTCTGCAGCTCTGTGGTTTCCTGCTTCAGTTTCACCTCAATATAAACATTCATATCAGCAACATGAAGCACAATACAGAAAAACATCAGAGTAAAATTAATGTTACGAGTTTAAATTAGTTTTATTCAAACATTTTAGAGGATTTTTGTTTTGATTTTGTTCATTTTTCACAAATCATGTTGCCTTCAAGTGCAGCTCAGAAATAATTTATTATGTTTCTTTTGGATCCTTGTTTAATATTCTGACTCCAGTTTTAAAAACTTTCTTCATGTGGAATCAGGACGGTCAGATTAAAGTAAAATATTATTTTTTTTCTGGTAAATAAACTCAATATCTCTGTAGCATGTCTTTATAATCTTTATCAGCAGCTGATTTTAAATGGAAAACATTTTTTTATGTTTCATCCATTTTATGATCTTTGCTGCTGTAATATTGACTCTAAATAAAATTCAGTTTTATTGACTGTAGCTGTAGATTCTGTATTTCTGTTTGTTTATAACATAAATGAATCATTTCTTGTTTTCCTGATCAGAAACGGATCCAGCTGCCGTTTACTCTGCAGTGAGAACAGACGACATTAATTATGGACAGATTGTCATCAAAAACAAGAAACACAGATCAAAACCAAGAGGTAAAAATCTCCTCAATTATTTTCATTCAGTTTGAGATTGTTGCATATTTTATAACCAGAGGACTTAAGGTTTAATGTTCCTGATAAAAAAATTAAAAAAAGTTCTAATATTTCATAATGGTTAGATTTTTTATCTGAACTCAGATTTTCTCTCATATGAAAAGAAAAAGGCTCCATAATGAGACGTAACATCTGATGTTCAACATTAATTAAATGTTCATGTAAACGTTTCTGTTCAGAATCAGTAAAAACTGCATCACTAATTTTAACGACTGAAAGTTTAAAACACAAAAGGTCATTGTGAATTTCAGCATTTCAGGTTTTTACTGACTGAAATATAAACTTTCATCTTCCACAGTAAAACTGAGTCGGTCAGATTTCTGCTGTGTTTGTTGAAATAAACTGGAAAGAATTCAAATCTGTTTGTGATGAAAAGATTCAGATCAAATCTGGAGCTTTGAGTTGGGGAAGAAATGAGGTCAGACTGTTAGAATCAACCTGCACATTTTCTTAATAAATACATCAGTTATATCCCTCACTTACATTGTTATTTTAATCTGTGCTGGTTTCACATTTATTGATCAAGTCTTGTTACTATTTGAATCTTTAAAGTATTAAAGTCTTCAGCCTGCTGCTTTCTTCTACATGTAACAAACTGCATCAGTGGTAACTAAGTATCTATATTTTATTTCATTTTCTTCCTCATGCTACTCTAACACGTCGTCTCCTCCCTGCTGAGCCCAGCAGACTGAAGCGTCTCTGTGGTTTTGGTCTTTTGGTCATTTTGTTCCATCAGTTTATTTTCTACTTTGTGGTGAAACGTCAGTTTGCTCAGATACATTCTGGTTTCACAGCCATGAATTATATTTAGCATCAGCTGCAGAGGTGTTAGAAAACTAAACTCTTCATGAAGCAAAAACAAAGTTTTTTTTATTAAGTTAATCTAATATTATTTCTGTTTCCTGCAGGTTCTGATCCAGATGCAGTTTATTCCTCAGTGAAACAAGAAGAAACCAGAAGGATCAGAAACTGATCAGAAACTGATCTACTTTTATAGCTCTAGCATACTTTGATGGCATAAAGTGGCATGTATGTAAACCCTTAATGTGTTTCATTTAAATGTAATTAGTCTAATTATTAGACACTATTTACAATGAAGTCACAAATATTATTGGAATGTATTTAGATTTATTAAGGTTTACTAAAATAAACCTATTAAAAATACTACCAAAAGTACAACTTCAGAAAAGTATTGTTTAAAATGTACATTTACACAGATACATGCAGCATGTATCTTAAAATCATTATCCAAAGTATAACTTTAGTAATATATTTAATTAGAATTGAAAGTATATCATAGAAAAAATAGATACTTTCAGAAAGTGCACCAAAAATATATTTTAAGAAAATACTAAAAACTCTTTTAGTATAATAATAAATATTCCCACTTGATAACATACTAAAAATGTACTTCAGAAAAATAAATATATTTAAAATATAGTTAAGTACCTAATTTTTCACCAGGGTGAAGCTGAGTGGCTGCATGATGAGAATCTGAGAGAGTCTGAGTTTAGACAGCTGGGTGAGTGATGCTGTGTGACTCTGAGTGAATGTATTTCTATGAGAGTCTGAGTTTAGACAGTGAGTCAGATGGAGGAAGAGACAGTTCCTCCAAAAAGAGCACGTTCTCATGCATGGGAGCACTTTGACTAATTAACCACAGGAAGTCAAGTCAACAGCACCTCTTCCAAGCTGCAACACCTACAGGCCAAACACCCAGAAACCAGGCCCAGTGCAGCAGCTGCTGTGGTTTCCTCTGGTGCTGCAGCAACAAGGCAAGGTACTTTTAATGGTTTTAAAGTATAACAATGTAAATACACATAGAAAATAAGGAGTTTAAAATATCTGAATATTTTTCTTAAACTATATATTTGAGGTAGGCAAGCTGAACTGGATGAGGTTCTGGTAGACATGGTGGTTCTGGATGGTCAACCATTTAAAGTGGGAGGAGACAAAGGATTCAGAGCCTTTGTCCAGAAGTGTAACCCCACTTCTGCTCTGCCAACTCGACAAGCTCTAAAAATTATGTTTGAAAAAGAGCATAGAGGCCAAAGAGAGGCAGACATGTGAGCGTTGCTATGGATATGTGGACCTCTATTAATACAGAGGCCTTCCTTGGAGTCGCCTGCCATTACACAGAATGCAATGAGCAACTGGTCGGCTTGGTGTTGGTCAGATTCTCACTGGCAATTTGAAAGTGGCAACAGAGTCTCTTTTAAATGAATGGGGTTTATAATTTATTGTTTAATACCAGAGAATGCAGCCAACATGCTTTCCTGTGCAAAGTTGTTTCAGGTATGAAACGTGCCCTGTTTTGCCCAGTAGTCTAAATCTAATTGTGAAGAAGGCTTTGGATTGAACTCCAGAACTCACTGAAATCAGATTAAAAGCCAGAAGGATCATAAGATGTTTAAATCAACCACTGAAACTCAAGAGAAGCTTCCTGAGCTCCAACAACTCCTGGGAAAACCACCACACAAGCTGCTTCAGGACGTTGAGACAAGATGGAGAAATGGAGTTGTACTTATTTTACGTTTCTCCATGAACAACATGAACCAGTAGGAGCAGATTTACTATATAGCTGCTGATCCTCCTTTCATTTCTAGCAGTGAACATGAAGCCATCAGTGAAAGTCTAGACATTCAACCTTCCCTCTATAGAACTGTCAGCAGAAAAACATGTTTCTGCCTCAGAAGTCATTCATTAATTAGAATGATCCAGTCACTTGGTCAGTATTTACAACATTTTCTGCACAGTAGATGTAATGTAGAAAATGTGCAGATTTTGGATATAAAATTCAAGACTCTGACTTTTGGGAATGAGACACATGACCAGGAAGCTGTGGCAAAACTCACTGCAAACTTCAAACCTGCATGTGGAGAGGGAAGAAACATCATCACAGGTGAACATGCATTTACTGTTTGTGCAAACACGTCACTACACTATATGGATTAAAACTGACTATATGCACTTCTCAGTTTGTGTCAGGCCACCTGACATGCAGCATCCAAGGAAACTGATGATTTATGGGAGTTTCTTGATAGTCGAGTTGGTTAGTTGTTAATGTTATCATCATCTGCAGCATATTTATATTTAAATACTGACCAAAATCTCTTTTGTTTTCTTCTAGGTGCCACTCAGGACACCCAAAGTGTTACTGCAGATGCTGCAGTAGAAGTTTATTTTTAAGGTTTTATTGCCTCTAGTGGCCTTTATTTGACAGTGAATTGACAGAAAAGCAGGCAATGAGAGAAGAGGAAGAGAAAAGGTCACCAGGCCGGGAACCAAACCTGCAACAGCAGCATTGAGGACTAAAACCTCCATATGTGGGTTGTGCTGAACCCCTGCACCACCAATGCAACAGCACACCACAGTTGAAGTTTAATATTATCTGTCAGAGCCCTACCTGTGCAGAGAGGGAGGTCCATTTGCATACTGGGCCCAACGCATAACAATTCTTCCACATCGAAACAAATTGGCAGAACAATATTTGCACATCTGTGCCATGCAGGCAGGACTTCTCTAATCTGGAGAGGCAGTGAGCCAGAGGAGGAGCAGACTGAAGCCAAAATCAGAGGAAAGGATTCTTTGTTTTAATAAAAATCTTTGAATGTCACTCAAAGCCTCTTCTTGAATAACTATCATGACATCACATAAAATTATAAGTTCTCAATACTAATGAGATGAAAAGATTAATTCAAGGAATAACATTTACAGTCCAACAGAACAAGGTGTCACTATTGATAAAAAAGGTCTTTATTGTAGCATCTTCCTTTCAATTTTATATAAACTACCAAAACACGTTTCATTGGAGAACATGAGCTCTAATGAAAACGGTCATTTAGATCAGATCAAACTAAACACACTCACTCACCACCCTGACATTTCTCTGCTTGTTGCTGCAGCCGTTGCAGCAACAGCAGAGGCTGAGCAGCAGCTGCTTTATTACAGGCAGCAACATGTTTGATAATGTGAGTTATGCAGAGATCAGGACTACAGAGACAGGAAGTGACATCAGACCTCCAGGTGGGGGCGGGGCTTGTAACAGGGAGCCGCTCCTTGGGGGTTTCCAGAGAATCTGAAACCAGTTTGACCAGAAATGAACAAGTTGAATCTGATCTGCATCAGTTTAAACAAACACTGAGCTGCAGAATGAAAGGCTGTTAATAAAAACATTGTATAACCTGCNAGACCAAATGCGGTCGAGTCCGAGACGAGACCGAGACCATCAGAAAACGGTCTTAAGACCGGACTCGAGACCAAGACCGTTCTCGAGTACTACAACACTGCAGACATCCCATCTGAAGAAGATACAGTAAAGGCTCTAGTGGAAAAATATTTCCAAGCACTGCTGGATGAGCTTGTAAGATGATCAGTACTGAAGCAGTCCTGAATGAAAAGCTCCACCAGGCAGAGTCAACGTGATTTTTATAGCTTTAGGGAGAAGGAATCCAAAACATGGGAGAGACAGTCTGGATCCCAAGCAGCTGCAGGAAAACAACTTCCAACCTTGTGTGTGTTTAGATTTTAATACAACATGATGAGCAGATGTTAACTTATAGTAATTTTTTCACTACAACTTTACTGACTCAGGAAGCAACAATGAGGGTCAACTTCTAACTGCATGAAGAGGATCAGGATCCAACCACATACACACCCTGGACCAAAACCCAGGAACGACTCACTGCTACTTATTTAACCTCATTTAGAGTAACTGGTGAAAACCTGGATAAACTGGTTTTCATTGGTCCTGCAACAGTGATCATATATATTTTGTTCTATATTAAACTAAAGTCAAACAAGTGATGTAATATCTGCTACCAATCATTTCTACATGAGTAACTGGATAAAGGATGTTGGACATGGAAAAGTTATGGAGGAGGAAAAGAGGAAAACCACAGAAAAGGTTCTTGGAAACCGAGAAGATGAAGAGGAGAGAGGAAGATGGAGGCTGAGGAAGTCCTGTGGTGCCCTCTAGTGGCAGTTGCTGGGAGGAGACGTTCAGGAAGAAAATGAAGTGAACAGCATATCAGAAAGTGGCAAACATGAGATTAACAACATTAATAAGAATAGCATGAAAATATCAAGAACACACAGAGGTCTGTAGAAATCCCCAGTCCTGGTGCTGTGAACTCGTCCTTGTTGAATGTAATCTTTCTGTGGTCCGTTAGATATTCCATGTGTTCTCAGGGTCTTGGGATGTGGGATGATGGGCCACTGCTGGTCTTTCTGACTCTATGTGAACTCTTAGCCTGCCTGCTGTTGGGTTGTTGGGGGGATTCCTGCTCCTCTGCCAGGGTCCTGCAGGCGCCTGGCCTCTGGTGTGACCTGCTGATGAGCAACATGGTTGCAGTTTGGGAAGGAGGTTTTTGTCCCTCTGTGTCTCTCCCTGCTCTGCTCTGGCCTGGAAGTTGCTGATCCTTTCCTTTGCTGCTGACCTGCCTCCTTGTTCTGGTATATGGTTATTCTGTGGAGGTTCATCATCCAGCCTCAATAATGAAATGCTTGAAATATTTCTCTCTATCTATAATGAATCTGTAAATTGTGAGCATCAGTTTCTGAAATATGTCCCAAAAGTATTTAATTTATTTTTAAATCATTCACATGTTTGGTGCTGTGATTGCTCTTGCCTGCTTGGTAACTAGAGTCTGCTGTAACATCTTTATCATTTCTAACTTCTTTTACTGTTAATTTTGTTATTCAACACTGTTTCATCTTCATTTCACTTTGCACACGGGCATGACATTGTTTAAACAATTGCAAGTGTTCAAATGATCAGTTTAAATGTTATTGACTGATATATTTCAACTTATTAACATAATTTGACTGTTTCTGGTTTATTTCATTAGAAGAAACCAAAATCAATATTATCAATACATTAATAAAACATAGACACATAAACATTTAACCACTTATTTATGTAAGATAAATGTTTCTGGATGATGAGTCATGTTTTATTGTGCATGGATCCATGTTTATTGCAGCCAACAACAAAACAGATCTCGTCTTTTCCAGCAGCCATTGTGCAGCAGTAAAACCAGCTATTTGTTCAGTCAGTCAGTCATTTTAAATCAGATTCTACATTTCTTAAATACTGAACACAGGAAGCATTGACTGGATTATTAAGCATTCTTAAGTTATTAAATAACACAGTTATTTCAGATTACAACCCAGAGCTGATGGGTTGGCCCTCAGACAGTATGATGATGTTATTTTGTTCAGTCAGAGTAAACATTCAGTAAGAGCTGGTCTGTCCATGAACCTGTCCACTGACCTATAAGCTGATGTGACAATAGTTACCTATAAACTTGGCAAACAGCAGCTGAAATAAACATGGAGAATGGAAAACTGTTTTTATCTGAACAAACTGACTCAGGATGTCAGAGAACATTGGCAGAACAAGCTGGACAATACAAACACTGTAAGGAGGCAGATACATAAACTGTGTAAAATATTGTTTTGAACATGAGTGAGTTGAAGACATGTTGACTTCTGATTATGAAATGACTAAACATTCATAGTCACACTCAGGTAAAACCAGTTTAAATGTTCAAGGAATCCAGAACTATAAATCAACTTGGTTCAAGATCACAAAAGACATAAAAAATAAATAAAATAAATGGAGGTTTCTTATCTACTGTCAGCATCCAGATGTCTGTGTAACAGGAGAAATGACAGCCTCTGTTGGTTCGATACATTTGATTTTTCTAAACTCAAAATCATCATTTAAAAGGCTTTATTATCCTTATCCATCTTAAGTATATGGATAATTCTTCAGAAAACCAATTAAAACAACAAAAAGAAGCACAGCAAACCCTGACACAGCAGCAATTAATCCAAGATGGCGATGATTGTTTCCATCCTTGTTCCCTGCAAAACAGCAGCAGGAGTTAGTCTGATCAGGCAGGAGATCACTGAAGAACATTACATACTGTTCTTTGATAACTGCAGAATCTCATTGTAATCTTTATAAAATACAGATGATCAGAATCTCTTATCTGAGATGTTCCTCTCAGTAACATGCAGAGACATTTTACTCAAATTTGACTGGTTTGTTGATGTAGAAAAAACACCTTAAAGTGATAAACTAGTGCATTGTGAGTAAAAGCACTTGCCATATTCCAATAAGCAAGAAGACGACTGAGACAGAAAGACCTTCTGACAAACTGAAAGACCTGCAGGAACAGGAACCTAAAATATGAGGAGCAGAGCTCTGAGTCGGAGGGTCGGTCGGCCATGGATGCTCTCTGTTGTTTCAGGGCAGGCAGCAGGGAGGTCAATGCTGCCCCCTGCTGGTAGAGATACAGACAGTCGAGCAGAGCAGCTGCTCCTGCAGATAAAGCTGCTTTTATGTGTTTTACTGTATTTACACTTTTAAAATGAGTTTTAAAATGTCTCCATTTCTTAATGAGTCCAGAGTTGGAGCCCAGCAGACTGGATTATTGATCAGGTTGTTTCTGCTGATCAGATCAAACTAAACCTGAATGAAGGAGCAGCAACAGAGGCTGAGCAGCAGCTGCTTTATTACAGGCAGCAACATGTTGGATAAGGTGAGTTATGCAGATATCAGGACTACAGAGACAGGAAGTGACATCAGACATGCAGGTGGGGGACGGGGCTTGTAATAGGGAGCCTCTCCTTCGGGGTTTCCAGAGAATCTGAAACCAGTGAAACCAGTTTGGTCAAAAATGAACAAGTTGAATCTCATCTGAAATCAGTCCAAGCAAACACGGAGCTGCAGACAGAACCGATTCCTGAATGAATAGGATTAAAGGTTCATTCAGTGTTGTTAATAACATTTTTTTATCTACATAACCTGCTATAGATCAACTGATTGTGGCACACATGAAGGGAGGTTTAGTATTTTTCACTATGTCTGTCTGACAGCTGAAAGTAACAGCAGGTCCAGAATTAGCAGAACCCTCTCCTCATCAACTCACCTCCTTCAGTGTCTCTGTGATGTAGTTCCTGATGTGGTTCTCATTGGATGGTTCTGGTTTTGGCCCAGAAGTCTAATTGGTTCTGTTACTGTGATGATATGAACAATAATCTGAGATTATGGATGAATAAAGTCAGAAAATGGCTGCCATACAGATGTAATCAGTGCTGTTTGCGGTCATGGAAAGTGAGCCAGCAGGGGGCAGCAGAGTGTCAGAGTAGAGTGCATGTGTGGCCTTGTGATTGATGCCAAGGACCATTTTCCTAATACAAACTATGCTTTGGGAACCGACTGCTCTTTTTCCCATGAGGGTAAATACTGTTTTAGGGTTAGAGGTCAGGTTTAGGACTAAGGTGTGAATGAAGTCTATGTTAGCTTTAGGGTTAATGGTTTGGTTTAGTAGAAATGAATGGAAGTAAATGGAAAGTCCCTGCAAAGATAGAGAAACAAACATATGTGTGTGGGGAGGGAGGTCCAGGAGAGGTTGAACAGGTTTTTGCATAATCAGACGATGAAGGTACAGAGTTATTTGTTCTCTGGGTTCTTCATTAAAACCCATCAGATGAATAAAATGCTGACATGTTGGACATTAAACGGTTAAAACTCCACCTGAACATGAAGCTCCATCAGCCGTGACTGACAGGATGAACCAGGATGTTCAGCTGCTGATCTTTGTTTCTGGGTCACTTTGTTTATGACTGAGAACAAACAGACTTTGTGTTTCCTGTTTATTCAGTCAAACAGCCGAACAGCTTCCAGCTCTCAAACAAATCATTGAATACTGAGCACTACGTGTTCAAAGTTCAATAGAGGACAATGAAACTTTGTGATCTCTGTTGTGAAGCCATGTTGTTGAAGCTGATTTATCTGAACATGCGCAGATCAGATCAGATCAGCCAGTTTAGTTGTTTCGTTTCTCTTTCCGCTCCTCCTCTAAACTCCTCCTTCTTCACCCACCGTTCAGACGACGCCACTTCAACGCTTTGCTGTCGAAGCTGAATTTTCTTACATGTTTAGTGGCCAACATGATCTAACAGGGTTTATTTTTGAAGGTTAAATTATTTTATCCTAGAATAAAACTATATTTAACTCAAACTGGTGGAACTGGAAGACGAGGAATGGCGACTCGACCTGCTGTGTCACGGCTCCAAGTTCTGCTCTTCCTGATCTCCGTCCAGTTTGGTTCTGCTGGTGAGTTTCACCTCAGATATGAAGAATAAATGATAAATAATGTTTATCTGATGGACCTCTGATATAATCTCTACTGTAATGCTGGTTTTAACTCTTAATTCTGTCCGACATTCTGTTGTAGATGGGCTTTTTTTTACATTGTCATGTGACCAAAACTGTCAGTTTCCTTGAATATGTATAAATATTGTGGGGAACTGGAAGCGTTGGTGCCTAACCCAGGTTAGAACTGGTTGAACTGGATTAACCAGGATTTTTCCTGCACAGTGAGGCTGGAGCTGCTGTCATTCAGAATAATATCTCTTGAGTTTTAATGTTGACGTTTGTTTTAAATTATTATCCAGCGTTTTTCTAAAAGAGGCCAGCAGGAGGCGAGAGACTCTAGAACAGGAGTGTCCAATCCTGGTCCTGGAGGGCCGGTGTCCTGCAACTCTTAGATGTCTTCCTGGTCCAACACACTTGAATCCAACAGCTGAATCACCTCTTAAGTGCAGTCAGGTTCTCCAGTCCTGCTAACGACCTCATTATTTGACTCAGGTGTGCTGAAGTTGAGACACATCTAAAAGTTGCAGGAGACCTTCCAGGCCTGGAGTTGCCCACCACTGCTCTAGAACTGTAAGTGAGTTTGTTCTAAAGTTGAAGGACTGTTAGGCGCTGTTCAGGTTTGTCACCGCTCTCAACCTGGAGTGTCGGCCAGAACACCACTCAGGCCAGGATTCAGCTCAGGACCAGTTTTGGATGAGGTGCAGCAGGAGTTTAATGAAGACACGAGGCAGGATCCTTTAACTGTTCTGTATTCCAAACTGTTTCACAGATAATCCACTGAACATGGATGGGCATAAATGTGTCTACATGAAGGTGTGTGTGGTTTCTCATCAATGACGCACACTCTTAAGGAGAACACACATATCTTGTGGTCTTTCCCACGTGTTAGCACAGCGGCTCGGTTACCCAAACTTCCCCACCAGATACCNACACTGAGCTGCAGAATGAAAGGCTGTTAATAAAAACATTGTATAACCTGCTGTGGCCCATATGTAGGGAAGTTTATTATTTTTCACTATGTCTGTCTGACAGCTGACTGAGGTTAAAGTAACAGCAGGTCCAGAATTAGCAGAACTCTCTCCTCATCAACTCACCTCCTTCAGTGTCTCTGTGATGTAGTTCCTGATGTGGTTCTCATTGGATGGTTCTGGTTTTGGCCCAGAAGTCTGATTGGTTCTGTTACTGTGAGGATATGAACATTAATCTGAGATTATGAATCAATAAAATAAGAAGATGGCTGCTAAAGAAACAATCAGTGCTGTTTGCAGTCATGGGAAATGAGCCAGCAGGGGGCAGTAGAGTGTGTGTGCATGTGTGTGTGTGTGTGTGTGTGTGTGTGTGGGTGTGTGTGTGGTCTTGTGATTTGTACTTTTCCTAAGACTGTGTTGAGTGACTCCTTCCATCCCCAGGAGGGTAAATGCTGTTTTAGGGTTAGAGGTCAGCTTTAGGGTTCAGTATGTACTGGTTGGTAATGGTTAGGTTTTAGCTACAAGTAGAAATTAATGGAGGTCAATGGAGAAACAAATGTGTGTGTGGAGTTGTGAGGACGACTAACTTTGCATAAATAGATGACGAGGGTAGTCAGAGTTATTTGTTCTCTGGGTTCTTTATTAAAACCCATTAGATGAATAAAATGCTGACATTTTGGACATTAAAGGGTTAAAACTTCACCTGAACATGAAGCTCCATCAGCCATGACCAGGATGTTCACCTGCTGCAGGTGTTCAGCTGCTGATCTTTACATATTTCCAGGTGCATCACTTTATTTGAGAACAGACGACCTTTGTTTTCTGTTTATTCAGTCCAAATAGCCACACAGCCCTGAAATAAATGACTATTTATTTATGTATTTTGAACATAAGTATAAAACACACATAAGAAATGCAAAAACATTTTTTGTACCACAATAATCTTAACACGCTTGAAAAGGAGTAGGAAAAAGTAAGAAACTGATGAACTCTGACCCCATAAACTCAAACAATATATTCAGATGGACCCTCATTAATAAATAAAAAAATAAAAAATAAATATAGGTTAAATATACACATCCATATGCACACACTCATAAGCGTTAGCCTCAATTTATGCATTAGTGCTCCTTTTCCTTTTAAATTGTATTAAATGTTGACTTTGTTTTAACTCCTCATTTAAATTGTTCAATAATTTTACCCCATGAATTGGAATGCTGAAACTCTTTCTTGTTGTTCATAAACTAGAAATCCTTAAGTTTAGTTTCAGTTTTATCTTCCTTCTCTTTAATAAAACCTGCTCTGTATGAGCTCAGGTGGCAGTTTATTAGATGCCTTAAACATAATTTGAGGTATTTTAAATTTCACCAGCTCTTCAAATTAAAGACTTCTAGGTTTTAATGACGGGTTTGTGGTCTCATAATAACCAACATTGTGTTTCTAACGGCTCGGTTCTGAAACTCAGTGGGTGTAAAGAGTTTTTGTAATTAACTCCCCACACTTCTGAATAATTTATTAAATATGGAAAAATCAGAGAGTTATTTATAATATGAGGTGATTTATTATTCAGAACATGTCTGGCTTCAGCCAGGACCTATATCCTCCTACATAGTTTATTCTGTAAATGTTGAATATGAGGCTTACAACTGATTTTATATTATTACACAGAGAAACGTACTAACTTAAACCTTTCTAGAGATCCACCATCTGAACTTGAATTTGAGTATTTTTCTGATCAACGTTGAAATCCCCACAGATAAATATAACGTTTTGATTATCCATCCACTCAGTCTCTTACCCCACTGGGGTCAGGATGGATGCTGATTCCCATCTCCAGCTGCCAACGGCTGAGGCGGGGTCACCCTGGACAGTTCACCAGTCCATCACAAAACCTTTTGATTAACTTTTATACATTTTTCTTCCATCCAGTTATTGAATATTTCTGTATTTGATCCAGGTGCTCCAAGTAAATAGAAACATCTCTCTTCATGGGTAAAAATTACAATAAAACTTTTATCCTTTACTAGAGAGCAAAGTTCAGTAGAGAACAATAAAGCTGACTGATAGATCAGATATCTCTGATGAGGTTATTATTGTTCCTGTAGCTGTGAAACCAAGTTGTAGCTGATTTACCTGAACATGCGCAGATCAGATCAGATCTGATCTGATCTGATCAGATCAGCCATTTTAGAAGAATAGTTTCTCTTTCCACTCCTCCTCTAAGCTCCTCCTCTTTCCACCCACTGTTCAGTCGAAGTCACATCGACGCTTCGTTTCCTCTAAGCTGAATTTTCTTACATGTTTAGTGGCCAACATGATCTAACAGGGTTTATCTTTGAAGGTTAAATAGTTTTATCCTAGAATAAAACTATATTTAACTCAAACTGGTGGAACTGGAAGACGAAGAATGGCGACTCGACCTGCTGCGTCATGGTTCCTGGTTCTGTTCTTCCTGATCTCCGTCCAGTTTGGTTCTGCTGGTGAGTTTTACCTCAGATATGAAGAATAAATGATAAATAATGTTTATCTGATGGACCTCTGATATAAACTCTACTTTAATGCTGGTTTTAACTCTGTTCGTCGTTCTGTTTTAGATGTTTGTTATTTGTTTATTTTTTTGTTTTTTACATGACCCAAACAGTTTCACTTTCCTAATGACTAACCCAGTTTAGTTCTACTGGTCTAACTGGTTTAACCAGGTGATTTTCCTGCAGTGGGGCTGGAGCTGCTCTTCATTATAATCTCTATGCATTTTAAATTATTATCCATTAGTTTTAGAGCAGAGGCCATCAGAGGGGATGATGGGACACTAGAGCAAGGTTCCCTATGTTTAAGAAAGAAAAAAGGCCCACAGCATCACAGATTCACTACCGTACCAGGAAAACTATTCATGCACCTTCACTTCTGCATTTAGTTCCCTTTATTATTACACCCCTAAATAAAATCCAGTACAATTAAATTCCATCAGAAGTCATTTAGTAAATAGTTTTGATCTGAGTTTGGTAGAGCCAATCATATGTAGCGCTCTCTTATATCTATGTTGGATATAGCGCTCTGGGTTCGACTACTTCCCACTTGACCCTCCAATAATGAACCTTAATGAACGTAAACCCTTTATTTAACACTCCAACTTCAAAAAGTAAACATACAAATGAAAATCACAGGCTCAGACACCTGGTTAGGAATAGAGTCTTTCCCCGTATGTTCAAACCTTTAAATATTCCTTTAGTGAACTTATTTTAGTCAGTTCCAAACATGTTAAAGTCCATTAGACTTCCCAAAATACACAAAAGAAAATACAAGTTTTAATAAGTGGGCCCACAAAAATTAACAAAAATAAAAGCCGGCCTTATGGTCATTACCCCGTTGCAGGCCTGATACCGACGACTCACCAAGGTCCTCGATGCACCAACCAAGGTTTAGCAAAGGTCCAGATAAGTCAAACCTCCTCTAGCAGCTTGTTGCTCCGTGCCTTTCTCAAAGGCGGGGAAAGCGCAGCTAGCTCCAAACAGCGGGCCCCGTGCAGGTGTAGCGGGTCTGTCCCTCTCCACCGCTCCAGCTCCAAACCTCCAGCGTCCAGCTCACCGCTCGCTCCAACCTCGCTCCTCCAGCAATCCCCTGGTCCAAGTGCACACCTTGGCTGTGGCACCTTCCCAGCAGTTCTGTCCACCAAACCAGCTCACACACAAAACGTCCAGTCTCTCTTTTTTTTTTTCTTTCTTTTCGCGGCACTCCCGCTCGTCCCGCCCCTCAGTCAATCCAAATTCAGGAAAAGTGCAATCACCCAATAAAATTCGATCTTGGGCANATGCTGAATGGGGCCCATATGTTTAGCCCAAATGGGCCAGCCCAAGTGGGCCCCATTTTAGGTTACCATATCGGTCCCATACAGTTAGCCCAGATAAAACCCATGCCCACTCATAACCCATGTAGCCCACATCAAACCCAAGTGGGGCCCACCTATGCATGCTGGCTGGGCTGCTGCAGGTGTTCTGCTGCTGCTCTTTGTTTCTGGGTCACTTCTTTTATGACAGAGAACAGACGACTTTGTGTTTCCTGTTTATTCAGTCAAACAGCCAAACAGCTTCCAGCTCTCAAACAAATCATTAAATACTGAGCACTACATGTTGAAAGTTCAATAGTGGACAATAAAGCGTTACGATCCCTACTGCTGTGAATCCATGTTGTAGCTGATTTATCTAAACATGATCAGATCAGATCAGCCATTTTAGAAGAATAGTTTCTCTTTCTGCTCCTCCTCTAAACTCCTCCTTCTTCACCAACCGTTCAGTCAAAGTCACATCGACGCTTTACTGTCGAAGCTGAATTTTCTTACATGTTTTGTGGCCAACATTATTTAACAGGGTTTATCTTTGAAGGTTAAATTGTTTTATCCTAGAATAAAACTATATTTAACTCAAACTGGTGGAACTGGAAGACGAAGAATGGCGACTCGACCTGCTGCGTCATGGTTCCTCGTTCTGCTCTCCCTGATCTCCGTCCAGTTTGGTTCTGCTGGTGAGTTTTACCTCAGATATGAAGAATAAATGATAAATAATGTTTATCTGATGAACCTCTGATATAAACTCTACTTTAATGCTGGTTTTAACTCTGTTCGTTGTTCTGTTTTAGATGAGGTTTTTTTTATTGTCACATGACCAAAACCGTTTCAGTTTCCTTGAATTTGTATAAATATTGTGGGAAACTGGAAACGTTGGTGACTAACCCAGTTTAGAACTGGTTGAACTGGATTAACCAGGATTTTTCCTGCACAGTGAGGCTGGAGCTGCTGTCATTCAGAATAATATCTCTTGAGTTTTAATGTTGACGTTTGTTTTAAATTATTATCCAGCGTTTTTCTAAAAGAGGCCAGCAGGAGGCGAGAGACTCTAGAACATTATTACCTGGGTTTTAGACAGAAAAGGCCCACAGCATCACAGATACTCTACTGTACTTGAACATGAACTTCAACATAGTTTATCTACATTTTGTTGAAGGATCAATACTTTTAGTATTATAATAACTGATTCAGAAGGTTTCATGGTTTTCAACTTTTTTAACAAATAAAATTCTAAGAATTGTGTCAAGTTTCTACATTTGTTCCCCTTTATTATAACAACCCTAAATAAAATCCAGAGCAATAAAATGTATTCAGAAGTCAATTAATAAATAGTTTATAAGTACTTTGTAATTTATGTAACATTTGTTAGACCCAGTTCTCTGTAGAACCAGGTTTCACTGCAGGTCCAGCTGCAGGTCTTTGTGGTTTTGTTTCCACCTTTTATCATCTACAGACTAAAAACTTTCTGTCAAACGTCTCAGGCTGAGATTATTAGAACATCTGGAACATCAGGTTTATGTCTTCTCACAGATTCTCAGTTGGATTTAGGTTAGAGATTTGACTAGGACATTCTAACACATAAATGTGTTTTGATCTAAAGAGCTGAACTTAAAATTATTCATACCCAAGCAGATTTATATATTAAATGATTTTTGGATTGTTTCTGATAGGAAGTGAGACTAATGTATTATTTGAAAAATAATAAATATAAAATCATTTGTGGGATTATTGATCAGAGCTCTGATGTTCACAGCTTGGGATGTTGTTTTAGAAAAACCCTGCTTTAAACTGAACCACAACGTTTTCACTGTTAAAAACGATCAAAGTCCAACATCTGTCTGCTTTTATCTGACTTCTGTGTTTTACTTCATGAATTTTGAGAAGTTTTAGTATTTTAAACATCAGTCCAGGATTCTGTTTTTAGTCGGGTTCTTCAATCAATCAATCAAATTTTATTTGTATACCACATGTCAGCATCAAGGCATTTCACGGTATTTCAAGGTTTCTTATCAAACTTTCAACTTGACAGGAATCATAAATCACAGCCCTCCACCCATTCATACAGCTGAAACCATAAGTTTACATACACTGAATAAAAACACACTGTATGTGTTTTTATTCATAGACTGTATGAATAAAAGAGGTTTTGGTTAAGAACCAAAACCTCTTTTATTTTAAATCAGTCATCAATATTATTTCTATTTGCTAAATGATACAATAATGACAGAATGAAAAGAACAGATCTGTTTAGTAATGAAAATGAAAGAAGATGGATGTGTCTTTAGTTTCATGGTGTATAAAGACACATCCATCACCTGAACCATAAATCCGTCTCTGCCTCCAGTTTTACCCTCACTGTGGGAACCAGAAGCTGCTCCCTGACCAAAGTGTCTGTATGATCAGTGTGATGATTTCTGGGTCTGTCTGTGGAAAAGCTGTAAGGGACGTGAACACTAACATTGGGCTTTAGGAGCTTTTCTACAAACATGTTGTGTTAAAGCAGCTTCTCAGTTCAGGTCCTCAGGTTCTGCTGCTCTGCATGTTTTAGGTTCTTCCCTCTGAATAAATGATCTAGTTTCTCATGGACCCACCAGTTTTAACATGTTTCACACTGCTGATTTTAAAAAAAAAGTAAACAAGGTATTGTTGTGACATTGAGATTACAATAAGCTCTGTGAGGGCCCTCTTCTGGCTGAAAATGATAATTGTCTATCGTGATTTCTTCCCGAATAACATTTTACTAATGAAAGCAGACCAACCAGTGTCCTGTCCTTGATGCCTCATCAGGGTTCCTCTCTGACCTCTGACCTCTGTGTTGTTTCCTCCACTGCAGGAGAGACGATCAGAGCTGAACCTGGAAAAGACGCCATCCTGCCATGTGACGCTCCTGAGAAAAAACCTGTCATCATTGTAGAGTGGAGAAGATGTGATCTGGGGGGAAATGATCATGTTGCTCTGTATCAAGATGATCAGTTTGATGATGAGGGTCAGAATCCAGCTTATAAGAACCGAGTGGATCTACAGGACAGAGAGATGAAGGATGGAGACGTGTCTTTGGTTCTGAAGAACGTGACGACTGATGATACTGGAACGTATGAATGTCGAGTTGATGGGATTAAAAATAAACGCAGGAAGAGATCTCACCTGAAGAATGAACCCATCTGCATCATCAACCTGGTTGTTTCTGCTCCAGGTGAGTCTGACTGGATCAGAACCTCCAGCTGCTTCATGGTTACTAATGTGAGAGAGAAACATGTCAGATCAGATGTTTGTGTTTTCTAAATATGTTGTTTCAGTTTAATCAGCTGGTCTGAGATCAGCAGGTGATGATATTCAGCAGATCAGACTAACTCCTGGTTCTGTTCTGCAGGGAGCAATGAAGGACAAAAGAAGGATGGAGGGAACGAGGAAGGACAACCAGAGAATGAAGGGACCAGCACTGGACTGATAGCTGGTCTCTCAGTTTTAGCTGTTCTGGCTCTATTTGCTGTTTCAGGTTTTCTGCTCTATAAAAAACAGAGACGTTCATCACAGGAACAGAACCAGCCTCCTGCAGCAGAAGCAGAACTTCAGGCTATGAATGTTGAAAACCATCCAGAACCTGAAACGTGAACATTGAGACATTCATTTCTAGCAGGAAGAGACTTTCAGCACTGAGAGAATATATAAAGTTCAGCTCAACTGATTCACTTCACCTGTTTCTATCAGAGCTTCAAACAGCAGAGAACAAACTGAATGTGAAAAGTTTGAACTGCAGCTCCTTTTTAAGGTTTCCTGCTGTCTGAACAAAATGATATATTACATCTAACCTTCTCACCTNTCACCTGAACCATAAATCCGTCTCTGCCTCCAGTTTTACCCTCACTGTGGGAACCAGAAGCTGCTCCCTGACCAAAGTGTCTGTATGATCAGTGTGATGATTTCTGGGTCTGTCTGTGGAAAAGCTGTAAGGGACGTGAACACTAACATTGGGCTTTAGGAGCTTTTCTACAAACTTGTTGTGTTAAAGCAGCTTCTCAGTTCAGGTCCTCAGGTTCTGCTGCTCTGCATGTTTTAGGTTCTTCCCTCTGAATAAATTATCTAGTTTCTATGGGTAAATCAACTCTAACATGTTTCACACTGCTGATTTAAAAAAAAGTAAACAAGGTATTGTTGTGACATTGAGATTACAATAAGATCTGTGAGCGCCCTCTTCTGGTTGAAAATGATAATTGTCTATCATGAAATGCAGTTGCACTCTGACTGCCCAGTGTCCTGTCCTTGATGCCTCATCAGGGTTCCTCTCTGACCTCTGACCTCTGTGTTGTTTCCTCCACTGCAGGAGAGACGATCAGAGCTGAACCTGGAGAAAACGCCATCCTGCCATGTGAAGCTCCTGAGAAAAAACCTGTCATCATTGTAGAGTGGAGAAGATGTGATCTGGAGGGAAATGATCATGTTGCTCTGTATCGAGATGAACAGTTTGATAATGAGGGTCAGAATCCAGCTTATAAGAACCGAGTGGATCTACAGGACAGAGAGATTAAGAATGGAGACATGTCTTTGGTTCTGAGGAATGTGACGACTGATGATACTGGAACATATGAATGTAGAGTTGATGGGATTAAAAATAAACACAGGAAGAGATCTCACATGAAGAATGAACCCATCTGCATCATCACCCTGCTTGTTTCTGCTCCAGGTGAGTCTGACTGGATCAGAACCTGCAGCTGCTTCATGGTTACTAATGTGAGAGAGAAACATGTCAGATCAGATGTTTGGTTTTCTAAATGTGTTGTTTCAGTGGAAATCAGCTGGTCTGAGATCAGCAGGTGATGATCTTCAGCAGATCAGACTAACTCCTGGTTCTGTTCTGCAGGGAGCAATGAAGGACAAAAAAAGGATGGAGGGAACGAGGAAGGACAACCAGAGAATGGAGGGACCAACACTGGACTGATAGTTGGTCTCTCAGTTTTAGCTGTTCTGGCTCTATTTGCTGTTTCAGGTTTTCTGCTCTATAAAAAACTGAGACGTTCATCACAGGAACAGAACCAGCCTCCTGGGTTTATACAACATGAACACTTCAGTACTTTATTGCCCTGAAGTTCATCCCTGAGGGCAAGTGGTGGCCGGAGTGTGAGGGGTCCTTGACTGACCCCATCCAATCACTGAACAGATGCTTAGAACAGATCAATGTGTGGATGGGCCAAAACTTTCTCCAGCTGAACAGAAACAAACTGAAGTTATCATCTTTGGACCTAAAGAGGAGCGAACTAGAATCAATGCTCAGCTTCAGTTATTACAACTGAAAACCAGCGATCAGCCCGAAACCTGGGAGGAGTGATGNTGGAACCAACGGTCTGGCAAAGCAAAAATCTGAGATTCTGAAAAAGGACTTTAATATTCTTCTGGACACTTTGGGAAAATGAAAAATGAAGTTATTTCTCAGCGGTCCAATTCCATCGCCTCAGTGGGGAGACGAAGAACATTCTAGGCTGGGCATGATAAACAAATGGCTGATTAAAACCTGCTCTGCCAGCTCAGTGACCTTCATCGATGACCTCTGGATCTACTGGCAGCACTTTCACCTCTAGGAAGAGGAGGACGCAGTCTGAACAAAGACGGAATAAGGCTGCTCACTGCAAACATTTTTTTATTTTGTCAACAAGAACAATAATGTGACCATCGCTTCAGAAGAACAGGCTCAAGGATGTCTGACTAGGATGGAGGCCTCTGGTTATCAGGAGCAAAGTGTCCCAAAACAAAGTGATAAAACATCGACTGGTAACAGAGCAACTGATTTCCCTCCTCTTTCCCCCCTCCCTCTATGCTCCTACACTCACTCACAAGATCAGAGTTTCTCAGGAAGTCAATCACTAAAGAGAGTCGGGCTGCACCTGAGCCGCCTGAAGATGCTGGTGGAGGATCCGGGTCAGAGAGGAGGACAGACGGACTCTTCCTCCTCCCAGCAGGATGGAATGGATCAACAGGTTCACCACGACACGACTCTCCTTAGCGTTAACATAGCAGACCTCACTTCATCTAAGCCACCTGCCTCTGACCGCCCTGAGGATCCAGCACTCTGAGACCGGGGTCCAGATATTATCTTTACAACCGTCTTCCTCCAGAATGTGTCTGGCCCCCCGACATTTCATAGCAGGACATTACCTGTCTGGATCACTAGAAGAAAAATTACAAAAAACAGAAATACAAAAAGCAGCGGTCTTAATTCAAACCTCAGACTGAAGAACTTTCAGCCCCCAAGTCACTTAAACTAGCTCTTTAAAACACCAGTTCTCTCTGTGCTAAAGCTCTATTAATTAATGATTTCATCACTGAGCATAATATTGATGTTTTATTTCTGACAGAAACATGGCTGAATGACAATAATGAACCAATCATACTAACTGAATCAGCGCCTCCTACCTACATTTTTTTAAGTGAAAATAGAAAACACAAAAATGGAGGAGGCGTGGCTTCAATATTTAAGAATACCATAAACTGTAGTAAAATCTCTTTGGGTAATTTTATGTCTTTTGAGTATCTTGGAATGGAGGTAAAAGGCCACAAACGAACTTTGACACTAACTTTATACAAAACTCCAACATATGAGGAAAATTTCTTTATGGACTTGAATGAACTTCTATCTCTGATATGTATTGATTATGATTGTTTAATAATTGTCGGTGATTTCAACATTCATGTTGACAACCTGAAGACCGAGGGGCAACAAAGCTGTTTGATATATTAGAGAGTTTTGGTTTAGCACAACATGTCAAACAAGCAACACACACTCATGGACACACACTGGACCTGGTTATCAGTGAGAGTGTGAATATTTCCAACGTCTCTGTAACTGATGTCACTTTGCTGTTATCTTTGAAAGTTCTTTATCCGTTAACCCACTTGGACAAACAGCTACTATCACTAAACGTACTTTCACAGAAAACACAGCAGAAACATTTAATCAAATCTCCTCTTCTTCCTCACCCTTAAGCTATAATGACGTAGATAAGTTGGTAGATGATTTTCAGTGCAAACTTTCAGATATCATTGATTACATTGCCCCCATTAAAGTGAAGGCTGTGACTGGTAGGAAGAAATCTCCATGGAGAAATGCACAAACAGTTCAGTCTGCAAGACAGCTCTGCCGTAGGGCCGAACGGAAATGGTGTAAAACTCAACTGCACGTTTATTATGACATCTACAAAGAAAGACTACGTAACTATCACTCCACACTAAAACATGCAAGAGAGGCTTTCTTTGCAGATGTCATAAACAAAAACACTAACAACGCTCGAGCTTTATTTGCTACTGTTGACAGGCTCACAAACCCTCCTATGACGTCACCACCTGAACTTCAATCTAACGCCTGCAACAAGTTTTCCAGTTTCTTCTCAGAGAAAATTCAAAAGATCAGAGGATTAATCTGCTCATCCACTCCAAAGCCAGTACCAATGCTGTGCCCAAACAAAACAAATGCAGGAAAAATGACCCAATTTCAACTACAGCACCAGAGGGGGCGCCAAAACCCCGTCTGGATGGGGCAACGCCGATTTATGCTTTCTCATCCACCTGAATAATGTGCAGTTGCACCACTGATCAGCTACCATAACTATGATACACAGCTCTACATCACGATGTCACCAGGTGACCTTTGACCCCATCCAATCACTGAACAGATGCTTAGAACAGATAAATGTGTGGATGNGCTCCTGAGAAAAAACCTGTCATCATTGTAGAGTGGAGAAGATGTGATCTGGAGGGAAATGATCATGTTGCTCTGTATCGAGATGAACAGTTTGATAATGAGGGTCAGAATCCAGCTTATAAGAACCGAGTGGATCTACAGGACAGAGAGATTAAGAATGGAGACATGTCTTTGGTTCTGAGGAATGTGACGACTGATGATACTGGAACATATGAATGTAGAGTTGATGGGATTAAAAATAAACACAGGAAGAGATCTCACATGAAGAATGAACCCATCTGCATCATCACCCTGCTTGTTTCTGCTCCAGGTGAGTCTGACTGGATCAGAACCTCCAGCTGCTTCATGGTTACTAATGTGAGAGAGAAACATGTCAGATCAGATGTTTGGTTTTCTAAATGTGTTGTTTCAGTGGAAATCAGCTGGTCTGAGATCAGCAGGTGATGATCTTCAGCAGATCAGACTAACTCCTGGTTCTGTTCTGCAGGGAGCAATGAAGGACAAAAGAAGGATGGAGGGAACGAGGAAGGACAACCAGAGAATGAAGGGACCAGCACTGGACTGATAGCTGGTCTCTCAGTTTTAGCTGTTCTGGCTCTATTTGCTGTTTCAGGTTTTCTGCTCTATAAAAAACAGAGACGTTCATCACAGGAACAGAACCAGCCTCCTGCAGCAGAAGCAGAACTTCAGGCTATGAATGTTGAAAACCATCCAGAACCTGAAACGTGAACATTGAGACATTCATTTCTAGCAGGAAGAGACTTTCAGCACTGAGAGAATATATAAAGTTCAGCTCAACTGATTCACTTCACCTGTTTCTATCAGAGCTTCAAACAGCAGAGAACAAACTGAATGTGAAAAGTTTGAACTGCAGCTCCTTTTTAAGGTTTCCTGCTGTCTGAACAAAATGATATATTACATCTAACCTTCTCACCTGAAAGTTATGCACACAAATCAGAGAGCAGGTGAGAATAAAACATGATTTTTAGGTTATAAAACTGATGAAGAACCAGGCACCATCAAAAGATGGACATTTAGTTATATTGACTAGTTTCCTGGTTAACAGACTTTTCACAGGTTTTAGGGAAACAATCTACCTGCTGCTTAAAGCAAATCGATCAGACTTACATCCACGATGGGATGATGGTGGTGACTGGGAGTTCGTCCTGGAATCGGTGGGTTGCCTGTTCAGTTCCTTCTCTGTCCACCTTTGTCGTGTCTTTGGGCAAAACATTTCACTCATCCTGCCTTCTGGTGCTCAAATGACCTGATGGGTTTATACAACATTAAAACTTCAGTACTTTATTGCCCTGCAGTTCCTTCCTGAGGGCAAGTGGTGGCATCCCCAGAACCAGAACCAAACGAGGAGAAGCAGCATTCAGTTTCTATGCACCACAGATTTGGAACAAACTTCCAGAAAACTGTAAAACAGCTGAAACACTGAGAGCCTTTTAATCTCAACGTAAAACCTGTTTAGAGTTTATTATAAAATGTAATTAATAATTTAGTCACAGCTCTTTACTTAATGTAATGTTTTGATTGTTGATTCTGTGTTGCATGACTTTATCTTTTGTTATGATGTAAATCAGTGTTTCCCAACCCTGGTCCTCAAGGCTCACTGACCTGCATGTTTAGATGTTCTCCTGCTTCAACACAGCCATTCAGATGATTGCAATTCAGCAAAACCCTGATAATCAGCCATCAATTGAAATCATGTGTATTGAAGTACGGAAATACCTAAAACATGCAGGGCAGTGTGCCTTGAGGTTCATTCCTGTTTTCCTTTAGTATCATCATAATGTTTTCTAGTTATGTTTATTTTCTCAGTGATTTTTTACTCTAATGTCATTATGTCCAGTCATTCCTTAGTGTTTGGCCTCCCTGAGCCACTTTCTCTCTTCCTCTCCTCAGTCTGGCTCCTGTTTCCTTCATTCAGACTCTGATAATCAGCTCATCATTCAGAGTCTTTGGTCAAACTCACAAGCTCCTCATAGTTAGTCACTATTCATCAGTTCATCTTGTTGCTCTTCTCTCTTCTCCTCATGTCTCCAGTTTGGCCTTGTTTGGGATTTTCTTGTTTTTATACTTTGTGTTTTGAAAGTTTTTTTTAAAAATTAAATATAAACAACTGATCTACGTCTCTCGCCTGCTGTATTTGGATTTGGATTTAAACAAACATAGATATTGTAAATATATTATAATATATTAATATTCACCATTTTACACAGGTGGCAGATTGTTATTTAAATGTAATTCTTTCACTATGTCCAAAGTAATATAGCTCCAGTTTTAATTTTGAAGGTTTCCTAGAGACAAAATGAGGAAGAAGTGGGGAATGTCTTTAAGGAGAGACGGATTCACTGCACAGGATGAATATCAGCAGCTGAATCACTAGAACTAGAACTCCTGGAATGGAAAACATGAAAAATAACCTATATAGATATACATTATGTATGTACATGTTCATGTAGCCTAATATTTTTTCATATCAATCAATATTTAATCATCTTTGTTTCACTATATTTGTATTATTTTGTGTTTATATATTTTTATTACTAAATAAATATAAGTGCAGTGTTCATGTGTGCTTTGTAAAACATTCATATCAAATCAGAATATTTTATTTCTATTTTATTCTGTTTTCCCCACTAAGAATATTTAAATATGCTGAACCATCAATCCAATTCAAAAACACTTAAAAAATAAATGTCCTTGCACAATAATTGTTTGAAAAAGGTTTCCAGTAAAAAGGCGTGAAAATCTGTTCATTTAGTGAGTTTTTAATTAAATGCGCTGATACTTCATTGTGCCTGCCAAACATGTAATTCTGAGTAGAGCTGTCGACCTCTCCAAGATGGCCGCCCTACATCACAACTGCAACACCAGGTGAGATCGGTCCATGAAGCGTCTATTCTTATACGTCTATGGTGCAGAGCAGTGTTGTGTTCAAGACCACCTAACCCGAGACCAAGACAACACCAAGACTTTTAGGGTCCGAGACCAAGTCAAGACCAGCTACAGCTCCATGACACAATAAAATGTAAAATATGATAGAAATTGCTTCTCAAAATAATCTGAAAGATCCATATTACCATAAAACACCTAGATATTAAGTACTTGATATATTTTACCGATATTAAATATTCCATTTCTGTGCTACAATGTGTGATGGTCTTGTGCCATCCCTAAAAACATAACGCCCTGGGCATTTGCCCATATTGCTCATGTCAGAAACCACCACTGTTGCACCATTAAACATAGCAATTGTTGCTCCTTGGTCAGTGTTCATGGTTGAGCGTTATTTACTGTCAGGGCATTGCCTCAAGCAAGAAGTAACCAAACAGAAGGCGCTCATCGTGACTGTTTTCACTCTCTATCCCAGTACATGAAGCCAGGTAGTCTGACACCATGGCAGACATTACAGCTGCCACTTTGAACAAAAACAATCAAAGAGCAATGTGCATGCTCTGCGTGCTCTTTCGTTCTTGTTTTAGTTATTTGTAAAATTAAATATCAACGTACATAATTAAATAAAATAATGATGCAGTGCACACAGAGCATTACAAGAACAAAGAACGGCTGTTCTGTCGGGTCAGATCGTCATACGCTTAGCAAAACTCACGGTGTTCTGTCAGATCAGCATACGTTGTCAGATAGTCATACCTTAGCTCAGACATGCATACGCTGTCATTACCATATGATTTTATTTAATCAGCAACATAGAATCATGACGTAGATCATTATTAACAGTTATTAACAGTTGTATGGCATCCAGCTGCAGCAAGACCTGCTTTAAACACACTTTGAAACCATGACAATGCATGTATATCTATCTAGTTATCACATTATGTCATATTATAAACAATTTAATGACTTATTTTCGTCATAACTTGTTGCGTATACTGACAACTACACTGAGAGTTGGACTTCTTAATGCGCATGCGCTGGCATGGTACTCACTGCATGTATGGCTATGTGATAGAACAACGGCTACATCTGTCAGACACGTCATTACCATATGATTTTATTTAATCAACAACATAGAATCATGACATAGATCGTCATACACTTTGTTATTAACAGTTGTATGGCATCCTGACTTAGCGGTTAAGTGAGTTTTACACGGGCGTGTGTTGTAGCTAACTCCAGCNTCTAGACCCCTCAGATCTTCTGGTTCTGGTTCTGCTCTGCATCCAGAACCAGAACCAAACCAGGAGAAGCAGCATTCAGTTTCTATGAACCACAGATTTGGAACAAACGTACGGAAAACTGTAAAACAGCTGAAACACTGAGAGCCTTTAAATCTCAACTTAAAACCCACCTGGTTGGAGTTGATTATGAAATGTAATTAATAATTTAGTCACAGCTCTAGACTTAATGTAATGTTTTGATTGTTAATTCTATGTTGCATGAATTTATCTTTTGTTATGATGTAAATCAGGGTTTCCCAACCCTGGTCCTCAAGGCTCACTGACCTGCATGTTTAGATGTTCCCCTGCTTCAACACAGCCATTCAGATGATTGCAATTCAGCAAAACCCTGATAATCAGCCATCAATTGAAATCATGTGTATTGAAGTAGGGAAATACCTAAAACATGCAGGGCAGTGTGCCTTGAGGACCAGGGTTGGGAAACACTGATGTAAAGCACTTTGAACTGCCTTGTTGCTGAAAAAGTGCTATATAAATAAAATTACCTTATTAGTTTATTCTACTTTACTATGTTGGTTAGATTTGTCTCATTCCTGTTTTCCTTTAGTATCATCATAATGTTTTCTAGTTATGTTATTTTCTCAGTTGTTTTTTACTCTAATGTCATTATGTCCAGTCATTCCTTAGTGTTTGGCCTCCCTGAGCCACTTTCTCTCTTCCTCTCCTCAGTCTGGCTCCTGCTTCCTTCATTCAGACTCTGATAATCAGCTCATCAGTCAGAGTCTTTGGTCAAACTCACAAGCTCCTCATAGTTAGTCACTATTCATCAGTTCATCTTGTTGCTCTCCTCTCTTCTCCTCATGTCTCCAGTTTGGCCTTGTTTGGGATTTTCTTGTTTTTATATTTTGTATTTTGAAAGTTTTTTTTTCATTAAATATAAATAAATGATCTACGTCTCTCACCTGCTGTATTTGGATTTGGATTTAAACAAACATAGCTATATTGTAAATATAATATATATTAATATACTGACTAATTTACACAGGTGGCAGATTGTTATTTATATGTAATTCTTTCACTATGTCCAAAGTAAGATGGCTCCCGTTTATATTTTGATGGTTTCCTAAAGACAAGATGAGGAAAAAGTGGGGAATGTCTTTAAGGAGGAGAGACAAATTCACTGCACAGGATGAATATCAGCAGCTGAATCACTAGAACTAGAACTCCTGGAATGGAAAACATGGAAAATAACCTATATAGATATACATTATGTATGTACATGTTCATGTAGCCTAATATTATTTCATATCAATATTTAATCATCTTTGTTTCACTATATTTGTATTATTTTGTGTTTATATATTTTTATTACTAAATAAACATAAGTGCAGTGTTCATGTGTCACTCATATCAAATCAGAATATTTTATTTCTATTTTATTCTGTTTTCCCCACTAAGAATATTTAAATATGCTGAACCATCAATCCAATTCAAAAACACTTAAAAAATAAATGTCCATGCACAATGATAATTGTTTTTATAAGGTTTCCAGTAAAAAGCCGTGAAAATCTGTTCATTTAGTGAGATTTTAATTAAATGCGCTGATACTTCACTGCGCCTCCCAAATGTATAACTCTGAGTAGAGCTGTCGACCTCTCCAAGATGGCCGCCCTACATCACATCAGCAACACCAGGTGAGATCGGTCCATGAAGCGTCTATTCTTATATGTCTATGGTGCAGAGTATTGGGTTTATCACTCAGCCCTGTGGAGAACCAGGGCTGGTGCTCAGAGGAGAGGTGGGATCCCACCCTCTGGGATCCCACCCTCTGGGATCCCACCCTCTGGGATCCGTCTGTCAGGGAGTCCATCATCCAGCAGCAGATGTTGAGGGGAGACCCAGGACCCTTAATGTCCTCACCAGTTTACTTGGAATGATGATGTTAAAAGCTGAGCTGAAGTCTAGGAAGAGCGAATAGTCTCCTTGCTGTTCCACGTGTGTCAATGTCCTGTGCAGAGCGGTAACCATGNATAATATAATATAATATAATATATTTATCAATTTACACAGGTGGCAGATTGTTATTTATATGTAATTCTTTCACTATGTCCAAAGTAAGATGGCTCCCGTTTATATTTTGATGGTTTCCTAAAGACATTATGAGGAAAAAGTGGGGAATGTCTTTAAGGAGAGACGGATTCACTGCACAGGAACTAGAACTAATGGAATGGAAAACATGAAAAATAACCTATATAGATATACATTATGTATGTATATGTTCATGTAGCCTAATATTATTTCATATCAATATTTAATCATCTTTGTTTCACTATATTTGTATTATTTTGTGTTTATATATTTTTATTACTAAATAAACATAAGTGCAGTGTTCATGTGTCACTCATATCAAATCAGAATATTTTATTTCTATTTTATTCTGTTTTCCCCACTAAGAATATTTAAATATGCTGAACCATCAATCCAATTCAAAAACACTTAAAAAATAAATGTCCATGCACAATGATAATTGTTTTTATAAGGTTTCCAGTAAAAAGCCGTGAAAATCTGTTTATTTAGTGAGTTTTTAATTAAATGCGCTGATACTTCATTGTGCCTACCAAACATGCAATTCTGAGAAGAGCTGGCGACCTCTTCAAGATGGCCGCCCTACATCACATCAGCAACACCAGGTGAGATCGCTCCATGAAGCGTCTATTCTTTTATGTCTATGGTGCAGAGTATTGGGTTTATCACTCAGCCCTGTGGAGAACCAGGGCTGGTGCTCAGAGGAGAGCTGGGATCCCACCTCTGGGATCCGTCTGTCAGGGAGTCCATCATCCAGCAGCAGATGTTGAGGGGAGACCCAGGACCCTTAATGTCCTCACCAGTTTACTTGGAATGATGATGTTAAAAGCTGAGCTGAAGTCTAGGAAGAGCCAATAGTCCCTTTGCTGTTCCACATGTGTCAATGTCCTGTGCAGAGCGGTAACCATGGCGATGGCGTCCTCTGTTAACCAGTTGGTTCTGTAAACTGGTGGAGGTCGGCTGTGGGCCCTGGGCGGACCCTGGCTGCGCTTATGGTACTGTGGTCACATGTCAACTACAGGAGAGGCAGAGTTCAAAGTTCATTTAGGGGCACAAAGAACAAGATCTTAATATAAAGCACATCAACAACCACTCCAACATGGAATCAGATCTTACTGTTGAACTGTCCTCATGTGGACAATGCTGTCCACTGCAGCTTTTCCTGATGGGTTCAGTGCTGCTGATGAGACGTTTCTGCTGCTGCCAGTGTTGATCTGAGACTATGGTTGTTAAAATAATAGGAACAGAACAACGACCTGCTGAGGAGGTAAAACTGTCACCATGGAGGGAACTGGGCAGGATGACCTCAGGATCGGCTTGGACGTCCCCGACTTTCTGTTATTTTAGACTTTAAATGGCTGTGCAAATATTGTCCTGTGCTGTCTGGAGCATTTACAGGTAATTATTGTCACTAAAATGTAACTTTTCTGCATAAGAAACCAAAGCATGAATGAGCTTTAGTAATGAAAACATGACTAATAATATTTTACAATCTTTTCATGAACATGTCAGGATTTTTCGTTTTAATTACACTGATACTTTCATTGGATACTTGAGTTTGAGGAATAAATTATCCCTCCTGAATAAGGAACTTTTGCAGGTTAGCCAGGTTTTGAAGTTTGTACTAATTGTTTTATGAAATGCACTGCCTGTTGTGCAAATGATCCCTAAAGAACCAGAACTTCTGCAGAACTTCTTCACATTCAGTTATTTTATTAACAGACTTCAACAAAGTAAATCATTCTAGAAGCTGAACAGATGGAACAGGCCTAAGATTTGATTACTTCCAATATCTTAACTGCTTCTCTATTTATCAAAAGTAAAATAATTCTGAATCTTCTTCCTGTTTCTGTCTGGTGTCAAAAGGAACTAATAGAACAAGATCTTAAAACATGGATAGGTTTGTTTTGACTCTATTAAAATGATTTATGACATATTTACAATAAGTATGATGACTTTTCTTTCGGTGGCCTTACATCATGGCGGAGCAGCAGCACAGACGATCATCTCTCCCATGAATGAACTCAAATAATGTGAAGCCAGAATAGCAGCCAGTAGCTCATGTTGTAGCAGTAAAATGTGTTTTTACCTGAGTTGTTTGTGAAATCAGACGTATTTCTGACCAGTTTATTAGTTGTAGCTTTAAAAAAAACTACAGAAAACCAGATGATTTAGCAAAAAGCTAACCTCATAACCCTGTTAAAGGAAGAGGGCGGTCTTTATTTAACAGGAGGAAACGATGAGCAGAAGTCAGATCAGTCAGAGCCGCCATGATGGAAACATCTCTGCAGTTTCTGCTCTGTAAGTAAAGAATATTTATTTATTTAGTGATAATTTATTCACTACTTTGATGGAAACTGATTCTAGAACAGATCATTTAAAATGAGTGATCATATTTTACTGGAAACTTGATCTGCATTATATGAGAAAGTTTGGGAGAAAACATTTTCTATGCTGCCTGTTAATGTTAGTCACTGCAGTTATTGCTAACTATCATAAAGGCCAGAATATGATGGATCAATATATTTTGTTCCAAACACGAAAGAGAATAAACTGATGAGATTCAGACATCAGATGTCGAGTCCTGGTGAACTTATAGATTTAATTTGAATAATTTTATTACAGCATCAACATCTCTGAGCTGTAAATTCATGTTA